>NC_068323.1:12724145-13024145 GCF_025860055.1 Xyrauchen texanus
TGCCACTAGTCGCTGGCTAATCATGGGTTATATGACTGCAGTTCACTTGTTCTATACTTTGTGACCGCAGAGGGAAATTTTCTCTTCCCACAAACTGCATCCCATTGTAGCTGTTTGACATGCATTTTGTACAGTAACCTGTGAAAGCCAAAAAGATTTGGGATTACACGAAAGTGAAAATAAGTGAATCTGTAGCGATATAAGCGAAGTATTCACCTACAAACCAAAAGGTTTACAGAAACTATAAGCACTAGACATGCAAAGAACACTAAAGGCTGTAACACACTCTAAACAAGTTTGTGAACACAGTAGCTTCTAGTTACGCAAGCTCGATTTCACACGTAGTTAGTTCCAAAATGTGTCGGACAGCAATTTATAACACAACGCTACTATGTTGCATTCTCAAAGTTGCCACTAGAGGCACTATAGCAGACATTAGTGTGAACTGTCCACTTCTACTCTGAGTTTTCTCTTTTACGTGAACTACTGTCTTGGGGGAGCAACAGCCTGAAGAGTATGATGCTGAGCATGTAAGTTTAAGTTAATATAATTATAGCATTTTACCTGAACAATTTCACCACCATTTTAATGGCACAGACTTTTGAAGGTAACTCTATCGCCCCCTAGAGTACTGAGGTTTGTGACCACCACAGTAATGCAAGAAAATGCGTTAAGCATGTTCAATCAGACTGCGCATTGCCTAGGCATTGACCGAGCTCTCGCTTTGGCGTACTTATGTAAAGTATGTTTCTGGCCTAATGCTGCTCTGTGTGTTTTGAGGCATTTGCCCACCTACGAGTTAACTACTTTTCAGGGCGAATACTTGACTAGTAAAAATTTGTAGTTGTTCAAGCTATTTTGCACATAGAAAGTTTATTGTTGTCTCTACCACAGTGTTATTAAATGCCATGTTTAATCAGAACACTTTCAAATGTTTTTGGCCTGGAGATATATAGTTGCCTTTCATTCCCTCACATTTCTCTCCATTTGGCTTTATGCACAGGCCTGTTGTGGCCGTAGACCTTGAGATATGGGCTCGGAGGGCTGGTTGTTTGCTGGTCGGCTCTTAATGAACTTTGTGGACATTAAGTCCAAGACATTTTCTTTATCACTTCATGGCTTGATGGTAATCTTGGCACTCTGCAGTGGGCATACAGCCCTGACTAATGCAGGTGTATAAGCCATATAATAAACCTCAGTCTTCTGGATGCAGTAAGGACAGTTATGCTGTGCAGCATCCTGACATGCCACAGTGGAAAAAATCTATTGAGCTGCCTTGTGGGGAGTTGTGGGAGTGATGTTTGCCCACTACGTACACACACTCTCAGTCAGGGATGACAGGGCAGAATGTATGTTCAGTCTCAGGGCATAGACACTCACTGGAGGTCTGAGACCTGAGATTAAAGTGGGAGCTGAGTGCTTTTTGTCTCAGAGATGTGAATCGCAGTTTGGCACTTCTTTCCACTACATTGTAATTTATTTCTTGCACTATTTCCTAACCAGGCACAACGCGGTTAGTGGTCAAACGATATGGCTTTTAAAATGTCCAATGCTGATACCTTTATTTAGAGAGGAGGGTGTCTGATGGCAGATTCAATACCAATAAAATAATTTAATAATGGCTATGGAGACATATACAAAAATGTGAAAATGAACACTTAAAAGATTTCGCTCACATTTTACAAAAGGCACAGTTACCGGCCAAAGCTGATAAATCTCAAAATGGCCAGTGAAATTCTGCAGATGAAGAAAGCGAAGATGGATGTTTGAAACTACTTGCCATGAAGACCCTTTTTTAAAATGCACTTTATACTCTGGGAGAGTTAAACTCACCTTTTAAATTATTTCCTCATCCTTATTCAGTGTAGCTATTAAGGAAGCACTGCCCACACAGTGGTCAGTGTCAAACCAAGCAACTTCCTATTTGACAACTCTGCAAGTGTGTGTTTTGGGCCAAGAACATACTGAAATCCACCATATTGTCTTATTCTATCATACAGAGAGTGACAGCGAGATCTATAGTGGGTCTGGCGATGTGTCGAAGGACTGTCCCGAGAAGATTCTGGAAACCTGGGGAGGAATCCTGAACAGATGGTGAGACTTGCGGAACAACTTGAGACATTCTGCTTTTAGAGATGATGTTGTTTGCTAACGACTTGAGTTGAAGTGACGTGGTACATCAACTATTCAAACTAAATTGAAATGCTAGTCCTTAAGGGTTAAATACAGCTTTTGATCGTCAGATATGAACAACAAACAAGTACTCCAAAAATGTATGTTTGGTGAGTTTAAACAAAATGGCCAGACATGGAGTAGCATCTATAAACTTTGGACAGTCTGTATAAGGCTAAACATTGCAGCACAACTGAGCTTCTCTTTGTAGTTGTAGTGACACAGTCTGTCCTCCACCTGTCAGGCATGCAAACCTGTCGGCGCGGCCCAAGGGTCTGTCTGCTCTGGTGAAGCCTGGGATCCCGGAGGCCTTACGAGCTGAAGTTTGGCAGCTCCTGTCTGGCTGCCCCAACGATCAGCCTCTGTTAGAGCAATACCGCATCCTCATCACTAAGGTAAGAGATGACAACCATTACAACCCACTGTACCTTTTCCTTTCGCTCCTTTATTTTCTTCAAAATCCCTTTGTATCCCCTTGTTTCCAAATACTAGCATGCAGACAAGTCCTTGCAAGTGGCACATATTTCTCAACAATGTACAAGGACAAAGCCCGGTCCATGCATCCTGTAAAATACATTTATGTGTCTTGTTACCGAAAGCCAAGGGTACACTGCAAGACTGAAGCCCTGTGAACATTTAAAGACTCAAGTTTCTGGTTTATTGAAATTACAGTGCATACTTGCCATAACTAATTACAGAATCAGTGACTCAACTACTTCTACTGTAGTTATGATCCTGTGTTTTCAAGATGTGCATGTACAGTGCTGATGACGAATTTTGCCTTTGTACGTAGAAAACCGTAGTATATTTTGGCCTTAAGACTTGTAGTGTTTGCTTTGCTTAATGGATACAGGCAACAAGATACTATTGGTATGCTCCACAGCAAAGTGTATCCAGAGAGTTACAGTTTAGTGTGGTTGGTACTGAAGTGTGATTGCTGTGACCAGCTTTGGTCTTTCAAAGCAATTTTATGTTCTTCACAGTCTGAATAACACAAGAACTCCATGTGCTTTTCAAGGGCGAAATTTCTAATCTTCAGTGGTTTCGCCTTGTCAGCGGGATGAGCCTTTGGAGGATAGCAGACTCCATATTTACCATACAAATATTTCCTACCCATATTGATGCATTGTTAGATGTTCATTTGACCCTTTGAACTCATGGAAACAGAGTCAAAGGTTTCCAGTGGCACAGAGAGTGTTGAAGATTGCAAATGCAATTCCATGGCAAATTCAAGCAATTAAGTCACAAAAACAGATCTAAGATGGCTGATTATTTGGAATAGAACTCTGCTATTTTTGAAAACTACAGCTTTTTTTGAACTATATTTGTCAAGCTATTTCTTTCATGTTGTTCATGGAGTTGGACTGGTTGTCATGCCAAGCTTGGTCCAAGCCTGGAATGTTCCCACACTGAAGCAACAATTGTTGACTCAGTTGAAAACACGGGTTTGATAATAAGAGGTAGATTTCAATAGTTTTACAGGTTTCAGCTACTAAATTATCAAGAAATTATTCAGTAATCTATGTTAAAAATCTGATGCTTTTTAATCTTTTGGAGTGAATGTTGTGATGTTTTCAGATCTTAAAAGCAATTAGATGAAATGCTTTGCTTGCAGTATGTTCAAGGGAACAGGTAACAAGGTAACGTTAGCAGATTTAGAAGATATGACTCCTCAGTGGTGTAAATGGTGGTAAAACGCACGCTGGTACTAAATCAGCAAAGTTTCAAACATTTCTAAGTCCAGCCTCTACATAGCAAGTAAATCAATCGCATATGGGAACATATTTTGCGCTATGCGACTAAAATATGTATTTTATTAGCCATTGTTGAGTAAATATTGAGATTATACTCACCAGAGATTGAGGTGTGCAGTGACGAAGATGAACTTTAGCACAGCAATACATTTACTGAATAAAGCCGGGCGAACACAGTTTGCCCAGGGGCTGCATTATCTGAAAACTGATCTGCCGATTTGAATATATAGCTTATATATATTTTTTGTGCTTTATCGTGAAGTACTGGAGGCAACAATTATGTATAATTATTACAAATGCTGTCCAACATTTGACAGATTCATATTTCAAAGGGACGCTCTGATTTCATAACCACATATATCAATCATAATGACAGTGTTTTGCTGCCTGTACTGCATGAAAATAAAGAGCACAAAATGAACAAAATTAAAAAGAAATTGCGCAAAATTCGCGCACCATTCCTGACGGTTATACTTTGATTTAATCTAAGAGCAAACTTGACATTTAGTGCAGAATTTGGAGTTATTTTAGTTGTGTAGCCTGTTATTTAGCTTTAGACGTAGGCTACGTCCTTCTCATCTGTGTCACTGCTTGCATGTCGATAGCAGACATTCTGAAGAAGTCCTGTCTTTAAAGCTACGCACAGCAAAGTTTAACATTGTTGTTTTAGCGCTGCGGTTGATTGGCAGGTGGAACTTTCAGCCTAGAAGTCCTTGGTTTCACAAGACTCCCTCTTAATTTGTATACAATTATAGCCGATGCTATACCCACCTAATACCCCATAGTGCTGAAACGAATGAAAAGTATGACGAATAAAAGTAGACCATGACGGAAATTTTACAACTATTTCCATCAGAGAGATGAAGATTGTCGAGAACAGCATGTCTTTTCTATAGAATCCTTCTCAGTGATGTGGTCATGAATAATTTGGGGAAAACACAGTTTTAACATGACCATTTTCTCATAAATGTGTAAAAGCTTAACGAACTCTGAGTTTTCTTTGATTGGGTGAGTTGTATCACCTACTGATTGGTCAACTTCATTTAGATCACTAATCGGCTTGTTCAACCGCACACATCTCAAGCCGACAGTGGGCGACTTTTTTAGACAGTTTTAAAAAGGAGGTCGTGAGCTGCTCGTAAGCCACTCGGCACCACTCTTAATTCCTCACAGGATGCGAGCCGTAACCACACGAGCACCAATGATTTCCATGCAATCTCTCCCGACTGAAAAAGATTTGGTTGGTAGCTCGCACGAAAGCATTTGGCTGCAGTGGGTCTGGATCTGTTGTGATCGCGCTGTAACCATCGCTTTAGTTTAGCTGTGAAATGGCATTGGTATTGTATTTAACGACATCAACTCTGTACTCTCAACTTTTGTAAAACCTTTCCACGGTTTTCACAACATTCACCATTTTAAAGCATGGACCAGTAACCTGTTGGACGTCTGTTAAAAGGTAAAAGTGTTGTAAAACTTGAGAGCTTGTAGATTTGAATTTGAGAACGTGTACAATAAATATTTGTACAAGCAAGTAAACGTTTTATTTTGCTTTGTTCTGTGTATTTTGTATCCGAAGATGTTACTCGGACACCCCATATTCATTTCATGTATCTTTTAATATCCTTTCTGTTATTTACAATCAGGTGGTGATAACAAAAAAGAAAAAAAAAAACATTTCTAATCATACATTGCACGGTTGAAGGAAGAACAACCATGCAACTACTCTCTTGTTAATGTGCACTGCGCTCATTCAAATGTAAACACTTGCTCGAGGAGCTAATCTCTTAAAGAGACTCCAATTTAGCACTTGTCATACATATCAATGTTAACTCAATTTAAAACACTCAAGTGCATATAAACAAACATGTTAAAAAATGTAGTAATGTAGTCTGTGTAATAAATGTGTAAATTCATAAATATTTAAAAGGCACAATCATCCATTATGAAGCATTGAAACATTTAGAATTTAATAAAGTTTTTTTTAGACTCACCCTGCTAAAATAAGTTAATTTAGAAAACAATGTTAATATTAAAGAATTTAACAAATCACAAACCTTACAGTGAATCTACATTTCAGAGAATTACAGCCTTAAATTAAAGATGCAAACATGTACTCTCATAAAATTTTGTAAGACCATTACTTTTTGTAGAACGATTCTGATTATTTTGCCCAAATTCTAATTACAGTATTATTTCTGGACATTTTACTTTTTGAGTTTTTTTTGTAAAAACTTCCAAGAGAAAGAAAATTATGAATTGGATTTAAAGAGCCCATATTATGCTAATTTACAGGTAGATAATTTTATTTTGGGGGTCTACTAGAATAGGTTTACATGCTTTAATGTTCAAAAAACACATTCTTTTTCTCATACTGTTCATTTCTTTTCCCCACTCTTTGTACTCTGGCCGAAACGCTCTGATTTACCTCCTGTCTCTTTAAAGCCCCCCTTTCCGAAAAGCCTAGTCTGCTCTGATTGGTCAGCTGGCCTAGTCTGTTGTGATTGGTCAACTGCGTAGAGCATATGTCGGAAATGTTACACCCCTTACCATAACTGAGTTTCAACTCCCAAGTCTTCCTGAGCAGCTGTAAACACTACTGTAACTATGGCAACAGTGGCATCGGTTTTTGCCGTATCAGTTTGAGTCCGATAATGAATTAAATCATGAAAGTTTGGAAGAACAAGCTGATCGACCCAAATCACCTTCGCAAGCATGACTTGAGCAGGACGTTTCAATGTGGTACATTTGAATTTAGTAGCTTTCTTACAAGTGCACTGTTGATTATTGTGAACATAACAAAGCTTCAAGTAAAAGACGCATTATTCATCTTTTGCTGGAATGGGTGTAGCCAAACTTTTTTTGCCCGAGTTATGAACTGAGAACAGAGGCTTATTCCTGGCTGGACATCACTGGGGGTATTAGAGAGTTAATTGAGCAAGTTATTCGTGGACTACCATGGATGGCGGCCATAACATTACAACCATAAATGAACATGCACCTGTGGAACTTTCGTTAAGACATTAACAGCTTACAGACGGTAGCCATTTAAGGTCACAATTATAAAAAACTTAGGACACTAAAGAGACCATTCTACTGACTCTGCATGCTGCATGGAGGCATGAGTACTGCAGATGTGGCCAGGGCAATAAATTGCAATGACCGTACTGTGAGACTCCTAAGGCAGTGCTACAGGTAGACAGGAAGTACAGCTGATCCTCGCAGTGGCAGCCCACGTGTAAAAACACCTGCACAGGATCAGTACTTCCAAATATCACACCTGCGGGACAGATACAGGATGGCAACAACAAATGACAGAGTTACACCAGGAACGTATAATCCCTCCGTCAGTGCTCAGACTGTCTGCAATGGGCTGAGAGAGGCTGGACAGAGGGCTTGTAGGCCTGTTGTAAGGCAGGTCCTTACCAGTCATCACCAGCAACAACGGCGCCTATGGGCACAAACCCACCTTCGCTGGACTAAGACAGTACTGACAAAAAGTGCTCTTCACTGACGAGTCACAGTTTTGTCTCACCAGGGGTGATGGTTGGACTTGCGTTTATCGTCAAAGTAAATGAGCGTTACACCGAGGCCTGTACTCTGGAGCGGGATCGATTTGGAGAAGAGGGTCTGTCATGGTCTGGGGCGGTGTATCACGGCATCATCAGACTGAGCTTGTCATTGCAGGCAATCTCAATGCTCTGCATTACAGGGAAGTCATCCTCCTCCCTCATGTGGTAACCTTCCTGCAGGCTCATCCTGGCATGACCCCCCAGCATGACAATGCCACCAGCCATACTGCTTGCTCTGTGCTTAATTTCCTGCAAGACAGGATGTCAGTGTTCTGCCATGGCCAGCTAAGAGCCAGGATCTCAATCCCATTGAGCATGTCTGGGACCTGTTGAATCGGAGGGTGAGGGCTAGGGCCATTCCCCCCAGAAATAAAGAACTTGCAAATGTCTTGGTGGAAGAGTGGGGTAACATCTCACAGCAAGAACTGGCAAATCTGGTGCAGTCCATGAGGAGGAGATGCACTGCAGTACTTAATGCAGCTGGTGGCCAAACCAGATACTGACTGTTACTTTTGATTTTGACCCTTTGTTCAGGGACACATTATTCCATTTCTGTTAGTCACATGTATGTGAAATTCTTCAGTTTATGTCTTAGTTGGTGAATCTTTTTATGTTCATACAAATATTTACACATCCTAAGTTTTAGGTGAAAGTCGTCCCACAGCTGAATAGTAAATTCTTACCAAAACAATAACATTAGCTAGCAGGTTAGCAGAGGCCTACTGCTCTGCACTGGGTGTACACCGAAGCTACAACACAAAACTCCATATTTGAACTCTCGGTAGCAGATAAATCCACAAATAATCAAACATACTTACAGATTGTGATCCTGAAGCACCAGATTGTCCTAACCAAGTGGAATATGCACCATTATTCAGAGCAACTTGAAAATCCAGCATTGGTTGTGGTTGTACTGCAGAGGAATAGTGGTAAAAATACATTTTAACCACTGATACTTTAATTTGTCTGCATTTGGAAGTCAAAATAAGATTTTGATTTTGCGGTGAAGAAAACAACAGCATCTTGACATTGTGACAACACTAACCCAACTGATACTTGCCTCTGCTATAACTATGTTTGTTTGAGGGTGGGCCAAAGTAGCCCTTATTATGTAAATGTGTTACATATTGATGTAGATACATTACGGAAGAAATGACTGGACTACAATCCAGCCGTTTCTTATAGTTCTTGAGCAGTGTTATCTGTGGCAGAGAAAAACTCCCTTTTGCGTGGACTTTGCAGACTTTGCAGATCTTTTACATGCACAAAGAGCTATGTTACACACAAAATGAAAGGTAAAATCCCAAAAAGCATAATAGGGCCTCTAAGAAAAATTACGGAACTGTATTGTTAAGCCTATTTTGGGACCATCCCATTGTGTTGTTAATACAGTGAAATTAAGCCCATTTGCCCTGTTATTATTAATGTTATACAAAAAATTAGAACGTGAACGTAAACATTTTTGACATTATTTTATTAGAATGACAATCAAACACAATTTTCCCCCAAATTCTATTAACATAGTTGGCATTTCTGATATTATGATATAAGCATAAAGTCAGTGCAAAAAATGCTACCGTGATGTATAAATAATTGTGAAATAATTAATCATTTCATTATTAAGTACTTAATATATTTTTTTTCTATTACGGTTATACAAATACGTTTGTTGTTTTCTTTTTGCATAATGCTAATTACAGTAAGTGTCAGAAATCAGATAATGTTTTTATGAAAATAATGTCACAATGCAGAATACATTAATGGTCCTTAAAATAGACTTAATTTAAGCTAAATATTATTATTATTGTGAAACCCTTGTTAATGATTTGTAAAAAAAAAAAAAAAAGATTTGTTGGCAAATTGACTAAAGTCAAAATACTAAGTGAATTGCATTCATTTCAATGCATTGTGGTGATTGGAGGTCACCTGGAGGTGAATATACTCCAGCATCACTGCTCTCCCTGATCCTGACCTGCCACAAAGAATTTACTGTCTGGCCAGTGGGAAAAGACCCCCAACACCTACCTACAAAGCTCACCATGCCGCCTTGTATACAACCCTGCACACAAACCCTACAGCTTTGAGTTTTTTTAATTTTAAAGCTATGTCAACCGCAATATTATAGTGATTTCTGAAAGCTTCACATTACTTCTAACGATTGAGTTTCACTGAGATATTTTTACATTTACTTGGATGTTTCTTTATGCTTAAGCCAATAATCATTGCTTTAGGAACTACTCCTGAAATACAGCGCAATAATCAATGCTAGGGGATGAGAATAATGGTAAACTTGAGCCATTAAATACCTCTGCAGTACATGGGAAGAGTGTCGGAGTGTGGGATGAAGAAAACGAATGAGTGATAAAAAGAAAAGGAGGAGAAAGTATAGGGACAAGGCTGTCTACTCTTGCCAGGTGGCATAAATTCTACAGTACTTCTTGCCACCCACACAGGCTGAAACTGCTGCGGCTCCAGCTCGACCTTTAAATATACGCTGTACTGCCTTAAGGGTTATGGGACACAGAGTATAATTTATTCATTAATTACATTTAGAGCATTCTCAACTGCCGCTCATGTAACTATATTGATATAACTGTGTGTAGAAAAATGAAAACACTGTGGGGAGCTCTGCGTTTAACAATATCTGTGTTATTAATGGTTGTGTCTTCTCCACTCTGCTGATTAAAATACGGACTGAAGGTCAAGTCATTGTGTCGCAGGCAATGTGAGTGGTGGGCTAAAGCACATAACTGTTAATCAGAAGGTCGCTGGTTCGATCCCCACTGCCACCACCATTGTGTCCTTGAGTAAGGCTCTTAACTTCAGGTTGCTCCAGGGGAATTGTCCCTGTAATACGTGCACTGTAAGTCACTTTGGATAAAAGCATCTGCCAAATGCATAAATGTAAATTTAAATGCAATGTTGGGTGAATAAGCCTATTTTTTTTCTTCTGAAAACTTTCTGAAAACTTGATCATATTCTTTCTTTCCACCCATATTTTATGTTGTCTGTTCAAATGTTTTTAACACTTGAGTGTGCGTTGTCCCTATACTGTGTGGATCAATGAAAATGCAACCCATGTGGTGATTCCAAGAGCGTGAAACTGACATTTTCTCAACCTTTGTTTGTCTGATGCTTGAGGGATTTGCCAAAGGTGTTATTCTCTCGAGTCAGGGCTTAAAAGGGCTCTGTTGATGAGTGAACCTCACAAAGAAATGTCAGTGTCATATTTCATTCAAATCCCAAAAATAAGATTGTATATTGTACTTCAGTAAAATCAAGCCTATTTTATGACATCAAGCGTAGCTCCCCAATCTATACTGTGGGGGAAAAAAAACTAATTATTTTTAGTGTAATATAATAATAAATCATCCTTTCCAGACTATTATTATTATTATTATTTCATTTAAAATCCACTTAAATCAAATTAAATTCAGGACAATTACTCCATTACACTTTGAATTTGTTTTTTTTTATGAGAATTTGTTCAGATTACAGTTGGCTCCTGAGAATTGGTAGGGTAGGGGAAAGGTGTGTTTGTAATTGTCATAAAAATTATGTTACAAGAAATATGAGCCTGGATGTTTCCTCCGTTTTTTTTTTTTTATTAGATTCACCCTGCTATTCTAAACAAACAGGTTAAAGAGGAAGAATTCTGATTACATTTACCTATTTTTCAATGGATCTACAGTCTAAAAGATTGTTTTCTATTGATTTGTTCTCTGCAATATAAAAAAATAAATAAAAGGAATCTGACACGATCAAACAACAGTAGTTTGACAAAAGATCTTTTACTCTACTTTTGAATGAATTGCATTATGTGGTACATGTGTAATCACTTACATGGTGGAGAGGCTTGTGAAAGGGAGATGGTAAGTCATTGTGCTATCAGCTGAGGCACATGGACCCTTAAGCTAAAGTCAATTGTTTAATTACAAGATTAGAACTGAGCATGAAACACTGTATCATGCCAAGAATGCTTCTTTCTGCCATTCATACAAATCACTGGGCTGCGTCCAGCATTTCATATTAATATACATTTTTCTGCAAGTCTGTATTCTACCACCTTCTATTTCTAACGGTTTGTGGGATTGATTATGTAGTCTTCACATGCATCCTTAAGTAGATTACAGTCTTTATGGAGCATGTAATGAAATCTTTGATGGCGGATCGTTTCTTTAGTGGCTTAGCATTTGTCATGTTTTGTACATATTTTAGATATATAAGAATAGTTATTTTTTTAGTTGTCTGGCAGCAGGTTCTGAGTATGGGTGGTTCTGGATGGCACTTGCTCATCTGTCAATTGAATGACCTTCTATAAATGTCTTTGAGAAACCTTGCTGATAAACCTGCATACAGTATTATAAGAATTCACTGAAGCTGTGAAAGGAAGTATTGTAAAGCACCACTTTCTAATTTCTTAAGGCAACTGAATGGTGCTTTACAATACTTCCTTTCACATCTTCAGTGAATTCTTTTTTAATTTGATTAATTTAACAATATCAAAAATATATCCCGAAACCAGCCTGATTTCTTAAGAACTATATCACTATGTTAAATTATTATGGGGGTCCTTACATATATCATTGTAGTTCCATGGTGAAATGTCCACTGTGTGTGGCTAAAAGCAGGTTAGTTTTCTGAACAGATGATGTTTTTAAGGTTAATGCTCTTATCTTGTTTTAAATCAACAAAACCTTCTTACCAACCTTAAACCTAAACGATAGTGTCATAAAAAGCAAATCTAAGATGAAAAGCGTAATTGCTGAGCAACCACGTCATTTTGTGGTGCTTCTATGACACTTTTGGCTCGTAACCTGTCCTATTTATTGCAAGTGCATTGCTCTATCTATTTGAGCTACCTTACATATGAGTTCAAAAAACAAGCTTGTAAATCTAGTTACAAACGTTAAAATATATCACATTACAAGTCAAGCAATACAGTAAAAGTGAACAGATGTCATAAGATAGCATTGTGTGAGTTAATGTTGTCAAAAGTACTGGTACTTTGGTACCAAGTCCATACTAATATAAAAAATATGTAATGATACCAGTGTTTCTGCAGTACTGGTAGTACAGAGCAACAACTTAATTCAGTACCCGCTCGATGTCTGACTGACACACGACTGCTTTCAAATGTTCATACGCTTATTTTAGCGTGTGCTCTTTTACTCCTTTTACACTGAAATGAACAGTTAATCATAATATTTCCTAGTGTGATTATTAAACTGTGAAAGGCTGCAATCTTAGTCTGTATGAGCTATGTGCTTTTAATGAATGTGTGAATCTAACCACTCATACCCTAGAAACTCCACAGATAGTGAGAGTCATTCACATTGTATTAGATGACAGAGCGGAGCACTAAACCACTGTGAAGTGCGTTATTAGATGTGTAGACCATATATTTACATAGTTAAATCACAGCATTTGCTCTTCAGTGATCACACTGGGCCATTTAACAAACTATCCGGACAAGTGAAGCTTCCGGCAAAACCACACGTAAAAATAAAAGCTCACGTCAAAATAAAAGCACGATTAGAAATAAAAGCTAGCCACCTGAAATTGAAGAAACTGCAACAGAAATACATTACAAATGTATAGTAGTATGTAATATTCACTGTTGTATTAATAATAGTAATAAAGTATATACAGTTAAATATTGATCTGTTTCTTACCCAAAGCAGTGATATCACCATTAATTTAACCAATGGAGTCAAATGGATTACTTTTACTACAATTGTCGGTGCTTTAAAGTGCTGATTACCTTCCGCTTGCATTGTCTGGACCTACAGAGCTGAGATATTCTTCTAAAAATGTTCGTTCATGAAAATCATACACATCTGGGACAGAATGAGGGTGTGGAAATGATGAAAGAATTAACATTTTTGGGTGAACTATCCTTTTAAGTTGAAGAAGCTACCCAAGACAAATCTGGGGACCAGAATATCATAGACACTTAGGGGTGGGCTCTTTTTACTTGGGTAACCACCTAACAACCACTCAGCAAGACCCTGGCAACCACCCACTGTGGCGGTGAGTTTATCTTTAGATAACAACAATTTAGTGATCATGATGATAATTAATTGTGAGGACTTGATCTCCATTGCAGCAGGCAGCTATTGCCCAGTAAGTGCTGGTGAGCTGCCATCTTCCCAGCACAAGAAATGCACAATACTTGCCCAAAATTCCTCCCTAGTCTTTCCAGCTGCACTGGCTCCTCAATGCCCCTCCTGTTTCCAGAACAACCCCAAGTGTATATTAATGCAGTCAACATGTAGAGCTGCCATTCACTCTGGACAATAACAGTACTATTTACGGCCCTTATCATGGGCACGTTATGCCTCCCTGAGAATCAATAACGTGCAAACATCTCGTTCTTAAAAATGGCACAGCGCTCACATCTGTGCATGGGTAGATGAGGTCGACCTCCTTGATAGCGTGTGTTATCAGACTGTGTAGCCAGGGTCGGCTTATTGGTGACACAGAAATGACAGTTTGGATTATGTGGAAACACGCCACATTTAGTCAGCTCCTGTAGTCATGTCTGCAGAGGTTTGAATCACAGATACACTAGGGCCCCAGGACGTAATGCGTGTTGTTTATGTGCAAAATCCCAAGCTGCATTAAAACAGTAATTTTTAAATGAGCCATTGCAATTTTAGGTTTATTCATTTGAAATGTTTTCCGTGCAAGCAAACTTTGTTAGTTGAGCAATTCGATTTTTGTACTCTATAAACATGGCTGTTATATTTCTAGCAAATGTGTTTTTGATTTGGTCTACTAAAGAAATATAACAGAGTTGCCAATGCATAGATATATAAACATTGCGATTTATAAACTGAAATAAATGTGGGCTGTACAGAATCTTATATCACTATTTATTTATTTCTTACGTGTGCGTTCATGTAATATGCTACAGTTCAATTTATGGGTTTCCTAAATAAACTCAAGTTCTGATATATTAATGCATCACAGTGTATCATATTGGCGAGTTGTGGACTATACCCAGCCTTAGTATGGTGGGTCTTGAAATGTATTATATTAATCCATCTGCATTTGGTTGTTTTGTAATTATTTGACTGAAATTATTCCTGAATAAAAAATATCTTCTTGATTACAGCATTAGAAAAGTTGTTTTAGATAGTACAAATTGTCACATTTGAGGAATGGTTATAAAAACTTGTTCATATTTATGTTCACCGATTGATCATGTGTCATGTCCCTGATATTTATTCAGATTAAATACAAAAATAAATGGGGTTAATATTCATGCCATATTGTCTTTTAAATCAGTGGACATAGCAAACACGCTCCTACAATACTTGTGCCGTTAATGATGCCAAATCAAGTCCAGTTGTCATCCTGACCTGTACTTGGACTGCTAGTGTAGTGACGAGAGCCAGAGTGCCCTGCTTGACAGTCAGAGTCACTAAGATCAAAAGCTCATGCACTGACAGATGAAAAGGATTATGGTCATTGTTTTACTCAGCCTTTCTCTTACTTTGTGATGAATCATTTATACAGTCATCTGGCTGCCACTGTTGTTCAGTTGTTCAGTTGCATCTTGTTCCACAAATTATGGATCACCAAATTCATCCACTCTTCTGTACGTTCCGGGGTTTACCACAGGTTCCTGTTTATAATTTAGTCTAACAACATGCTACTAAACAATATTTAATGCTAATTTTGCATTATATTTGTATGGTTTTCTTTATTAAAATACAATTCAAAGCTCTTTTGGGATTTATATGTTTAACTGTACGTTGTCTTGAACAATTAGTCAGAGTTAAGGTGTTAGGGGCCGTTCAGACCCAATGTATTCACGAGGTAAAAAAAGCAAATGAAGAGAACTGAGAGACACCTCGAAATTTATGTGTGATCTAAAAACATGACATTCCTGCTCAATATACTGGGAAAAACAACAAGGTATGGCGCAACAGCTACCTGTCTAGCGCATGTTTACATAAAAAACAAATAAACAACAGTATAGACAGAAGCAAACATTTCTTATATTGAAAAGACATTTTGTAAATAATTCAGCAAGTGTATTCTCTACTTTTTAAAAATGAATTTAAGATATTTGAGATTTGAATTTGAAAATCTTCCAGTGACTGACCTTTTTTTTTCTTTCCTTGGGCTACTATTCCCTTCCAGGGAAACATAATCGTAGAGCTCAGGAAGGCCCCCCTTACCGGAGTGTCTTAATTTGTTACTGTATGTTGCACCATGCCAGTTGCTGCTGTGAGGGATGGTCCTGACTTACTGAAATGCCTGGCAACTGTAACCAAGGGGCAGGCATTGCTGGGCTTGGTTTTTGGTTTGTGTAAGTGACTTGAAGGAGTGATAATAAAATGAAAAGAGCCACTTAGCTGTAGGAAACAAGAGGGAGAGATGTAAATCTTTTATTATTTTTGGATGTGGCAACATATTCAGGGTGTGCAGCAAGAGGAGGATACGAAAAGAGGGAGACCCTTGCGGGGGGGGGGACGTGTTCTGGGAGGAGTTGTGTGAGAAAGAGGACATCGGGTGCCACCAATAGGGGAGGGAGGAGATTTAGTGGGAGAGAGCAAGAGCAGCAGAGAGAGAGAAAAAGGAAAGGAAGGAGGGAGCGAATATGCTCGAGAGGCAGAGTTGAAGAGAGAGAGACTGTGAAGGGGAGAGAAAACTGTGCGCTACTCAAAGCATCTCTGTGCACCAGTGGTGAGAAACTGCTCCTCGGCTCATCTCCACTTGCCGCACGGCTCCAAGCTTTTTTTCCCTGCTTTTGATTGGAGTAGATTAGCTCCCTGTCTTACCCTTTATACTTGTGCAAATTTTGAATTCTGTTTTTGAATTCTTATTTTAAAAGTGTGCTTTGTGGCACCTAAACAGGAACTGCTTCGGTTTACTGGTCGGACTTGTGTCAAAGGCGGGTACATGGATCTTCAACTTTTTTTACAGACAGAGTATCTCACAGTTTCGCCACATGTTCACAAGAGGAGTTTTGTTTGCAATGAGCCATAAGGAAGTTTGCTAATGAAGAGACAACCAGGACTACCTCAACAGAAAAGACTTTGAAAGAAGCTTGGCGTGTACAAACTATCACATATCACATCATATCAGTTGCAGAGACTGGCGCGCTGTGTGATCTTGAGTGGATATACAAAGTATTCACCCATGGCTGTTAACAGGATACCCAGATCATGCTGTTCATTTTATATGTTTTAAGACCATCTGAGGAGACTTTCACATATGCAGCTATTTTTCTCATTCATCAACGCTCGTACCTTCGTTACTTTTGTTTTTTACATGACCTGCTTTTTCCTCTATCCGACACGCATGGAGAAATTTCATGAAAAGTAAATGGATTGGGAGCAAAGCAGACCAAAGCAGTCACTATGGTCTTGAAATTTTGATTAGTTCTGTTTTGCCTCACTCAGACACCCGCAGGCTCTGCGCAATGATAGCTCTGACAACTCTCATATGCTGCTCTGTGTTTGGTTAGTGTTTGTGTTTTGATTTGGACCATAAAAACCCAAAGAGGGTTGAGATTGAGGCCAAGAGGTCAATCTTTCCAAAAAGCTAGATTTAGAAACATGGTGTATGTGTGTGATTGTGTGATAAGCGAAAATAAATGGAACTTTGACACTTTTGTAACTCTTGAAATTCAGATTTTGTGGCACTCAACAGCAGGTATGACCCAAGAACTTTATGATAAATGTTATGTAACCTTTGTTTCTTGTAACTGATTTTGTCTTATTCAAGTTTAATTGTTAAACTTAACTCTTTTGTTTGTTTAATTCATCAAGTAGATCAACGATTCCTCATTCCATAACCCCTTCTCGAATCCTGCACCTTGTATCCTTGTGAGGACAGCTTAAGGAATTAGTAGACTTAACTGTGGATACTGAATTATCAGTCCAACCCTTTTCCAGCAGCACAAGTTTCAATTGCAGAGGTAATATCTCTGCCTGACAATTACAGAACTGCTTCCAAGCATGACTGATTTCAGAGGAGAACTGGGTGCCCTTTTTTTCTATCCTTATGTACTGTATTGATTTTTGCCAATGCTCATTTCACTGAGGTTCAGCCATGTGAAAGACAGAGGGAAAGAAAAATAGAAAGAAGATAGAGTTCTTTTGGAAGAGATACCGAGGGCACACAGACAGGCTCACAGGCCATCTGCACTGCGTTTAGAACAGCAGAACCTTATCCAAGTGGACAGGGCCCGAGACAATGAACCGGTCAGGGCTGATCGAACCGGTCCCCACTGCAAACGGCAGCCTTGGCAATTACTTCAGTAGGTCACTAAACCACTCCTGCCCCCTGGGCTGGGGACAGAACAAGGTCGTGGAGGCTTGTGTCTTGGAGACAGCAGTTATTGTATTACTGACTGTGCTTATTATTGCTGGGAATTTGACTGTGATCTTTGTGTTTCATTGTGCCCCGTTGTTACACCATTACACCACCAGCTACTTCATCCAGACTATGGCCTATGCTGATCTGTTGGTTGGGCTAAGCTGCCTAGTGCCCACCCTTTCGCTTCTCCATTTTCCAGCTGGTGTCCAAGAGCCTCTCACCTGTCAGGTGTTCAGCTACGTCATCTCCGTTCTCAAGAGCGTTTCAATGGCCTGTCTGGCTTGCATTAGTGTGGACCGCTATTTGGCTATCACAAAGCCCCTATCCTACAACCAGTTGGTAACACCCTGCCGCCTTCGTTGCTGCATCGTTCTTATATGGATCTACTCTTGCTTGGTGTTTCTACCTTCATTCTTTGGCTGGGGTAAGCCAGGGTACCATGGGGATATCTTCGAATGGTGTGCCCACTCTTGGCCCACGTCTGCGCTCTTCACTGGATTTGTGGTGTGTCTGCTGTATGCCCCTGCAGCCCTTGTAGTCTGTTTCACATACTTCCACATCTTCCGCATCTGCCAGCAGCATAACCGGGATATCAGTGAACGAAGGGCACGCTTCCCCAGTCAGGAGATGGAAACTGCCGAGGGGGGCCACCCCACATGCCACGGACCAGATCGACGTTACGCCATGGTACTCTTTCGTATCACCAGTGTCTTCTACATGCTGTGGCTCCCCTACATTTTCTACTTTCTTCTCGAGAGCTCCCATGTACTGGACAGCCCTGCACTCTCCTTCGTGACCACCTGGTTAGCAATTAGCAACAGCTTCTGTAACTGCGTCATTTACAGTCTGTCCAACAGTGTGTTCCGGCTGGGGATGCGCAGACTCTCGCAGACACTCTGCTCATCCTGCTCTTTCAGCCCCTGCACTCATGATGACAAGGACTTTGGTGAGCCAAAGCCAAGGAGGAGAGATAACTCTTGCTCCATCTGAAGATTTGCAGAGAATGGCAAGGTCTTAAGCTGCTAAATTTTGTTGCAAAGGCATTCGGCCCAGATTTAACAAGCAACAATATAATTGTAACATTGATTGAAACTTTGTTGTTTCTTGAACGTAGATTGGCACGCCAAGCTTGACAACACCCTTCACTCAAAAAAATATGATGGTAAATCTGTCTTGTCATCATATTATTTACATTCCTTGGTCCTGTAAATATCTAATGGTGATTGGCCACAATAAGTTTTGACCACTTTGAGGTATACAGTTTTTAGAGAGCAAGTTTAGATAGCAGGTTTTGTTAGTAAAATATTTACAAGGCAAAGCCAGGGGGTAGTTTCAAAGCTCTTGTTTGTGATCACTCTTTCCAAATATAGAGCACACCTGCTGTTTTTAGTCATATTACCCTCCTTGCAGGATTGGTTGTTTTGATGGTTTTTTTTTTTTAGTTCGTTTTGTGTCAGCTGTAACGGCAGCTGCTTTACAAAAGGATGATGTTTTGAAGACTGTTTTGAATAGTGGTTTATTTTAATTGACTTGAGTCTTGAGCCTCCTTCTAGTGGCTCTTATGGCACAGTATGTCTTAAATTTAGGATTTAAATGCAGCTAAAACAAATATGTGGGACCTGTGAATCATGTCAAATGCAACATAGCAAAGGGCAAAAGCAGTTGATCAAGTATTTTTTTAAATTTATTATTATTATAATTTTTTTTTTTTATATAAATCTCGATTCTAGATCTGATAATTTTCTAGGTAATCTTGAAATATCACACGTGCACAATATCAACAATGCCTGTAATAGTTGTGGGCTATTTTTTAGATCCCCAGTGGTGTATAGCCTTAGCTGTTTGTAATTAGACCTTTATCCCTGCAGTGACCCTTTGAAAAACATGCAACACTGCATGTTTTATTTTTAAATGCATTTTTTCCCCAGATAAGCTAGAACTTATCTTGATGGTCACATACATTTTTTTTAGGCTGAGCTTTGTTTTTTCACTTCTCACTTTATGTATGAATGTCCAAAACAGATTTATTTTTAAATATAATTTCATTCGTACTGTTTTGCATCCATCTGATTGGTTTCATTTACCTCTATTGCCATTTAATTAAAATGTTATTTAATAAAATATAATTTATTTTTACAATTTGAGGGATTAAAATAAGCGAATAGAGGATTCAAATGTTTTCAAATTAAACTGCACATATATTTTATAGCTTTTTAAAATTGGCATAGCTGCAGAAAAAGTTGCATACTCTTTAGTTTATTTTCATAATTCTGTTCTGTGAGCCCTTATAATGGTTTATACTTCACTATTATTGTTTAACATTTAATATTTATTTTCCAAAGCAACACACTTTGAGGAATTATATGTTCTGTACTTCATATAAAGTTGATTAATGTCTACATTTCTGTTGCAAGTTTTCAGCCATGAGTAGAGTTTAGCTTTTTTATTATCACACATCAATATGGAAGCCATTATTTTTTATAATGATACAGAGAATACAATATATGGTTGCTTCTATTGAAATTGTTATACTTGGTTATGTGTTGGGGCAGAGTTAAACTGCCTTTGAGTCAAGTATTGGTGGTTTTGTAAGCCTCCTGCCTGCTTAATTTTGCTCATGCCTGTAAACTTGATTTGCTGATGGATGTTACAGCCCTGTTCAATGACATGCTGAACTTCACAGCTCTAACAAAAAAAACAAAACAAACAAAAAAAAAAAAAACAGTACAACTAAGCTAGTTGATGTGCATTAGATAAAGAAATCTGAGAATAAAAAGATAATCAGAATAGACTCACTTTCAAATTAAATGGTGAAGGTGTTATTTTCTATTCTTAACAACTTAAAGTAAATTATTTATCTGTTTATTTATTTTTCCAATTAATGATACTGATGAAATAGCAGAATATTCCTGTATTCATTTTGCTTTTCAGCTGATGTTTCATGAGAGAAATCATTAAAGGTTTTCCCTCAATGATGTCTCTGTTCAATGATGACACAGTCCATTGTGTAAGATTATTTCTCTTTATTAGGAAAGAAAACAAAACAGAATATAAAAAAAATAAAATGTGTAATTCAGAGATTTATTTCTGTTTTTGTGAGACACTTTGGTTTTGCTGTTGCTACCAGTACAATAAAAGTGAACAGTGAATTCTGTTTTATGACAACAGCATATTTTTGTTTGTAGTTAATCTGGATTTCTCCTCACATTTTCATCACTGGTCATAATTTGTATGTATTTTCAACAATTGTAAGTTACAGATGAATGTGGTTACAATAGACTTTGGTCAGAGTACACACCAAATTTAATTTGACACCAATTTAAAAAAACAAAAGTCTGAGGAATACAAGTATGTTCAATAAGTTGTACTGTTGTCTTCATATTGATTGTGATGAAATTACAATTTCCTAGGACCTGAAGACCATACAACCCATTGAACAGTCTATACTATCTATAACAGCAGAACAGCACAATACAATAATGCACAAAGTAAATATTTGCACAAATGGCCAGTGAGAATTTAGCTTAATTCTACAACCCCATCTCAAAGCGATATTCGGTGCTGTTACTTTAAGAGCCTTGTAATATTTCTGGAAGGGTCCATAGAGGCTGGTCTGAGGTTGAGTTGCCCATGTCCTCTAAGGCTTCTAGGCAAACTGATATCAGAGTAAAGACTCCCTGGCCCCAGACTGCATACGCAGCAAGGCTGGCACTCGCCGGCTGGCTCTAAAAAGGTTACAGCTCCCCTCAAAAGGGAAATTATACATGTGCAGTTAGATTGGGGGAAAATGAAGTGACCTTTTTGAAATCTAATGAGCACATCAAATGTTTCCATGATCATGGGAGGCTTTGGACCTTGGCACCAGCATGAATAAAACATGAGTGTTCTCAGCGGTCACTAACAGTACGTCTCATTCTGCCTGCTTACATTTGTTATGTGACCTTAAAATGAGTTGTGTGTACAGTACAACATCCTTCTAATATCTTTACCAAGCCCCAATACCTTTGTTTAATAACCAAGCCCCAATACCTTTTCCTTTTTTATTTGAAGTGATGATTTCATATCTCTGAGTACTGGGCGGAGGTCTCATTGAAAAGCAGTGGCAGTCTGATGGTGGGAGATTTGAGAGCCTAGTGGACATTAATGGCCATGTGGAAAGATGTTTGGCCAGCACAACGGCTCCGGGGCCCTGCCCTTTGCTGACATTGAAGGTAATGCATGCCTTGTCACAGACGCTGGCAAAAGAGGGCTTGTTTTTTGGCAAATATATCAGTTCAAGTTGTTTCCTAGCTCCATTTCTTGCTTCACACAAAGCACTGAAAAACATAAATTAACCTAATTATTGTCTGATGCCTTTTTCTTTTTCTTTTTCATTGCTTGATTTCTATTTGATTAAATTGAACTATATTTCAATTAATTGTTTTTATTAAGGCTTCTGACCACACTTTCTTCTCTTTTAGTCTAGTGGCAAGGGCTTTATTGAAGGTCGATATTAAAACCAATACCAAATAATTATTTTGTTATGGCTAATAACTGATAAAATAGCCGGTATTAAACAAAGTCTATTTAGTTTTGAAAAAGACAAAAAGAATACTGTTTGCACTTATTGAAACATTGTTTAACATAGCTGAAAGTATTATTAATGGACTTGTTTAGTACTGAAAAATGAAGGTCTGATATTATCTGCTTCCAATTTTGGCCTAATCAAACAACAACAAAAAAAAACTGTTGGGCTATACAAATATGGTTGTGTATTGTGCATCCCTAATTGAAAGGAGGAAATGCAAGAAACATTTTAGGTGTTGGTTGGTTTTTCAGGTTTCAGGGTCCTTTTACATTTGTGTAATTTACGGCTGTTCTCTGTTAGAGACTATTGCTGATGCAGCTTGTACACTTCTGTACAATGAAATGGCTGAAAAAAAGAAAGCCTAATGTCAGCGAGATGCTGGTGCAGGTTGCTCTGAGGATAACTCAATGTTGGTGCCGGTGGTCTATTTTTAGACTTCACACTGGTCATACCTTTGTCATGCCTCTGACCTTTTTATTCCATTTTCAGGCAAAGATTAGAGGTCAAGTGCTAAAAGCAAAATGGATCATTTTATGTTCTCCTCATGAACTGTACTCTCAGTTTAGAGTGCACAACATACAAAATAAAATGTTTACACGTGTCACTGAAATGTAAACTCTAACTTAAAGGAATAATTCTCCCAAAAAGGAAAATGTCAATTACTCACCCCCATGTACAAAGAGAAGTTTTGCGTGCTCTTGCAATAAATGTGACTATGGTTTTACTACAGTTGCTATATTTTAACTTTGATATTCGTAATAAAACCATAGTAATACTACAGAAAAATTACAATTATGTTAATAAAAAAGCAATGTTATGGTTTTACTATAGTAACATTGTAGACTGTAGGTTTTGGCGGAAGTGATTTTTCATTTTTTCACTTTCTAGTTATATTTTCTCTCTTTCGATATTTCCATTTACAGTCCTATTCACAACTCATAAAAAAAAACTAAATATATATTTTTTTCTATTATTGCAGTAGATTTAACTGCTTAATTTCTATATGACACGTATACATTTATGCCAACATAAATACATAATACAATGTTCCTATCAACCCATTCATTCATACTTTTTAAACGCCTCAATTTTAAACATTTTCTTAATTGTTTTACAGCATTTTTATATATTTTTAGCTTAAATACCATTGTATTTAAAACCATAATATACACAAAATTATGATTTGTATTACCATAGGTTTCTTTTGTCTGTATTATTGCCATGCTTTTGCAAAACTGAAAGGCAAAACTATTGCGAAGCCACGCAAAACTAATTGGGAGAGAACACAAAGCAATTGAGATGGAATGCACGCAAAACCATTTCAGAAAAAATTAAATCCTGCCCTTCCTCTTAGGGGCTCTGTACCCAAATGCAGAAAAAATGTATTAATATTCTCGTCTGTCTTTCCAATACAATGGCAGATGATTGGGACTTTAAAGTTTTAAAAAGGACCCAAGTAACCCAAGACAATGAATAATTGAATAAAAAATGATTTTTGTAGCAAAGCTAGCTGAGAGCCACTGTACTAAACAGAATCTCACACAGATTTTCTGTTGCATGTTACGTATGCTGCAATTGCCTGTAGGAATGAACAGCTACAATTTTTTCCATGTTGATTCTTTTCTTTAAGACATTTGTTCACCCTGTCAGGCTTTAATCCATATTCATGGACACAAGCAAGTGGAGCTTACAGTCCAAGCCTTTGAATATTTATGGAAATCCGCCATGTGCCGTATTATGAATTCTTTTTAATATTAATCTGTGCCGCAACACAGCTTCAAGAGATGTTCTCCCCCATCAAAAGGCTCTCAGAATTGCACAGCAATGAGCAGGAGGAACACCTGCCTCTCTCTGAGTGAGGCAAGGTGCTGCTCGCTAATCAAAGACGAAGCACTCATGCTTCTCATCAGACACAATGCTAATCACCCTGGTCTCTGCACCTAATGACTGTTCATTACAGCAGCTCTCTCTTCACGCTCTCTTAAGTGGGATACTGGTTCTTCTCGTGTAAAGTGAGAGTTTAAAGTGATGCCATTCCCACCTCCGATGTCATGTGCTCCAGTGGTGGTGGAGCCTAGTTATTGACTTTGCTATTGACTTTAATCCAGGTTGTACCAAGCAGGTTTTTATAAAATATTGCTTTTTAATTTTGTATTTATTAATTTTTTTTCAATTTGCCATTCCAATTTAGATTTAATTTGTTTTCACTCAATGGGCCTCATTCACGTACATGCCAACAGGAGAATTTCCACCACCATTAACCTTATCTGGTACAGCTGAGTGCATCGCCAACCCTGAAATACTTCCCTTGTAACTGAAATAAATCTAAATAGAAATTAATATAATGCCTGAAGGTGTCTTTGACCAAAAAGCTGTAGAATTATAAGATTTGCAAGCTATATGATGCAGGTCTTTTTCTATTTTTTCCATTGTATTGTGCAAGCACCTGAGAGTGACATCTGTTTATTTATAAGTTTAACAACTTTAGCACTACGGAATCAACTGAATGCGGTTTATCGATGACTGTACTGAATTATGAAACCTAAACTATTGAGCTCATATCAAATGAAGAAACTTTCCAACAAGTCATGTAAGAGGGCATAATTTTTTTAACACAAATTGCGTCTTTTTCACAAACTTTTCACCCCATACCAAGCACTTCTGTTGGAAAAAAGATGAATTAATGAAGCAGAGTCCGGAATATACTACAGGCTACTATGAAGAAAGAAATGCTAGCAATAAAGAAACAATTTTATGCAGCATCATGTTGTGGGGGTGCTGCAGGAGGGACTGGTGCTCTTCACTAAATAGATGGCATCATGAGGAAGTAAAATGATGTAGATATATTGAAGCAACAAACCTGACTTGGTTATGCCAGTTCTGTCTGGAGGAATGGTCCAAAATTCCTGCAACTTACTGTGAGAAGCTTGTGGAAGGCTACCCAAAACATTTGACCCAAGTTAAACATTTTAAAGGAAATGCTACCAAATACTAACTTTTTACATGCTGGGGATGTGATGCTGAAATTTTTTTTTTCTCTACTATTATTCTGACATTGCACATTCTTAGAATTACATTTACATTTATTTACATTTATGCATTTGGCAGACGCTTTTATCCAAAGCGACTTACAGTGCAATTATTACAGGGACAATCCCCCCGGAACAACCTGGAGTTAAGTGTCTTGCTCAAGGACACAATGGTGGTGGCCGTGGGGTTAGAACCAGTGACCATCTGATTTATAGCCCTGTGCTTTAGCCACTACGCCGCCACCACCACTCTCGCCTCCACCACCACAGAATAAGGTAGTGATCCTAACTGACCTAAGACAGGGAATGTTTTCTACGATTAAATGTCAGGAATTGTGGAAAAAACTGATTTTAAATGTATTTGGCTAAGGTCTGTGTAAAATTCTGACTTCAACTGTACCCAAGGAAAACCTTCGCTTAGTTAACCCTACCTGAATTAATCTCTTCATTTGTAATGAAGCTGCTTAATGCTTTTTGATGTGTTATGCAACACTGCACAAAGATGTGACTCTCAGCAGAAGATTAGCAGTACAGTTGTGAGGTCTGTTGTTTCTCCCACTATGATCTGATACCTCCGACCCACTCATGAGCAGCTGAATGGCCTGCGGTCTGTTGACGGTAACGCTCACTGACAGCTGTTCACTCCTTGCTATTAGGCTGGTCGCATGCCCATGGGAAGACATCACCATCTGTCCATTTGTACATGCTAAAGCGGAGGAATTTGTGGAAACTAGGGAGAAGCCCTTTCTTTAGGTCATGACCGGAGCCTTCAAAGCTGGGATTGTTTTCTGTCAGCTTCATTCTCTTATGTGAAGTATGAAAAGTTCTCTAAAAAAATTCAACACATTCATCACAGTATGTCAGGCTGAAAACCTGTTAAAGGTTACAGAATTGGGTCTATTTTTGACCTTTTTTCTTTTGGGAGAAGACCAGATATGTACAGCATTTACTGATGGGATGTTTTTTATTTTAGTGTTGTCACGATACCAAAAGTTCAGTAGTTGGAACTAGAGAAATGTAATTGTTCTTGATACTGATTTTCGATACCACTGCAATAATATGCTAATATGGTAATGTGCTGTTGAGCACACTCCTGTTTAAGAAAGTTACATTTAAATGTAAATAATAAATCAAAACAAATGCATGTACTCTCAAGTGTTCCTCAATGAATGAAGTGTTTTAATGTAGGGCCCTTGTGGTTTGACGTGTGGTTTTGATGGAAGCTTCACTTACGGATAAACAGTTTGCTACATGGCCCATTGTGGTTATTAAAGGGCTAATGCTGTGATTTTATTGTATAAATATGTAGTATACATGCACTACATGGTTCACAGTGGATTAGTGCTCTGCTCTGTCATCTCATACAATGCAAATTATTCTCAATATCTGTGGAGTTTCTCTGTTTTTTTTTTTAATTATTATTTTATGAGCGGTCAGCTTCACACATTTAAAATACACAGCTCATACAGACTAAGATTGCAGCCTTTCACATTTTATTAATCACACTAGGAAATATTAAGATTTTAATTTCATTGTAAAAGAGTAACAGCACACGCTCAAAGAAGCGTATGAGCATTTGAAAAATGTGTATCGGACAGACAGTGTGCGGGTATCAAATTGAGTTGGTGCTCAGTACTACCAATACTGCAGAAACACTGGTGTTCTTTATTTTAGTACCGACTTGCTACCGAATTACTTCTTTTGACAGCTATGTATCACATCCATGACCATGGCATTGTAAGTACAACAAGCTACAAGAACACCACACAATTTTTAAAACTAATAATAATAAGGTTTTACAATAAATAACAATTTACAATATTCAATAACATTAGATAACAACATTAGTTAACATGCATTCACAAACAGTATGCTTATCGAATACGTTTATATTTGTCTTGATTAATTCTAGTTTCAACATATACTAATACATTTTTCAAATGAATAGTTGTCGATGTTAACATTAGTGCATTGTGAATGAACACGAACTATGACCAGTTGCATTTTCATAAATTAACATTAACCTAGAGATGTTAATGCTGTAATAAAATATCGCTAACTGTTAGTTCATGATACCTAATGCGTTTACTGATGTTGACAATAATAACATTAGCATAAATGTTAACATATTTGTGATAACACCTTACAAGGTTCTATTTGTTAACATTAGTAAATGCATTAGGTATCATGAACTAACAATAAATATTTATACAGAATTTAAAGTATTAATCTTGTGTATTAATGTTAGTTTCTAAATATAATATTGTTTGTTTATGTTAGTTCATAATGCAGTAATGTTAATATGTACAAATTATGTAACTTTACACTGGATGTTACAATTAACATGAACCAAGATTATTACTGTAAGTAGTTTAAATGTGTTCATTTTTCATACTAATAAAGATAACGTGTATTAACTAAATGCTAACAAATGCAACCATACTGTAAAGTGTCACCAAATTTGTTTAATCTAAAAAAAAAAAATGAATCTCAAACAGCATTCTTTTTGTTACATTTTCGAATCTTCATATCTTCGCAAGTCATAAATCCCCTCTCAGAGGAAATTGTTTTTCACTGCATGTTTTTGATACAATGGAATTTGCAATAAAAAGTGTTTTAAATCAATGCAAATGTTCATTTCTATCACACAATTTATAGCCACATTTATCTCCGCTCTGATATTTTATATGTTTTGGTCCTGTTGGAATTGGATGCAAGTTTTTATCCATTCCCAGATCTCTCCGTTTCTCTAATTACAAAATACATATGCATAAATGCACAGACAAATAAATATGTGTTTGTTTAAGTCTGCCTATGTGTATAGATTTAGCTCATACCCACTGACTTGATGCCAGTGTCCCTGTGGCTCCCTCAGGATCAATCCCAGCTTTTCAGGCCTGGCAGCTCAAGCAGACCTGCCACCCCTAGCATGTAGGCTCCAAACTTGGCATCCCTTCACACTTCCCAATTTTCCCCTCCTTTCTGTCTTTGAGCCCATACCTCAGGTGAGGCCTCCCCCTGCTGGGATACTAAACCATATTCCTCCTCAAGGGATTTAGGATATCATGCTCCAAATGAAATACCAAGAGACATCCGCTCTGTCTCCAGCAAAGTTCTTGGAATATCATCAGGTTTTATTTGGCTGCACCAAAGTCCCCAGCCATAACACCAACATGGCCCAAGGTGGTTTGTGCAGCCCTCCCCAGAGTCGCCAACACCACCACCCGTGTAATTTGCACCCCTTGAATATCCATGAACTGCCTTCTGCTCTGGGCTTGCCTTTGCCTTCTGAGGGTGAAGACTTTTTTTTTATATATGTATGTAGATTCAATAAACTGAAAATTAGTATTGGTCCCACAGAGCACTGAGACATGTTTGGTGCAGCGTGATTACAAATTAGGGTCTAATTACTTTTGCATGTTCTTAGGATTGCCAACCCTTTTACATATTGAGAATATTGTTATTTCTGGGTTGTGCATTTGAATTCAAAGGTTTTTAAAAAGTGTGTTACGAAGTAATTCTATTTTAACCATCGTTTTTCATATAGGCATTTTCATGCTTATAACAGATATGCTGATGGATTTAATTTGGTCAATAATTGATAGAGGGATTTATCCCTAATTACATTACATGGATTACACTTATGTCTACAGTAATATTTACATGGAACACATTTAATGCATGAATTATTGGCATATATACAGTTGAAGTCAGAAGTTTACATACTCTTAGGTTGAAGTCATTAAAACAAATTTTTTTAACCACTCCACAGATTTTATTTTAGCAAACTATAGTTTTGGCAAGTCGTTTAGGACATCTAATTTGTGCATGACACAAAACATTTTTCCAACAATTGTTTACAGACAGATTGTTTCACTTTTAATTGAGTAGATCACAAGCCCAGTGGGTTAGATGTTTACATACATACGCTTAGTTAACTGCTTTTAAGCAGCTTGGAATATTCCTTTAGCCAAGCCTTTAGCCAATTAGCTTCTGATAGGCTAATTGGCAAACTCAGTACCTCTTTGCTTGACATCATGGGAAAATCAAAAGAAATCAGCCAAGACCTCAGAAAACAAATTTTGAACCTCCACAATCTGGTTCATCCTTGGGAGCAATTTCCAAATGCCTGAAGGTACCACGTTCATCTGTACAAACAATAGTTCTCAAGTATAAATGCCATAGGACCATGCAGCCATTATACTGTTCAGGAATGAGACACATTCTGTTTCCTAGAGATGAACATAGTTTGGTGTGAAAAGTGCAAATCAATCCCAGAACAACAGCAGGACCTTGTGAAGATGCTGGAGGAAACGGGTAGACAAGTATCTATATCCACAGTAAAGCGAGTACTATCTTTACAAAACCTGAAAGGTTGCTCAGCAATGAAGAAGCCGCTGCTCCAAAACCACCATAAAAAAGCCAAACTACAGTTTGCAAATCTTTTTAGTGAAATGCTCCGATGACACAAATTTAACTGTTTAGCCATAATGATCATCGTTATGTTTGGAGGAAAAAGAGTGAAGTTTGCAAGCTGAAGAACACCATCCCAACTTTGAAGCATGGAGGTGGCAGCATCAAGTTGTGGGGGTGCTTTGATGCAGGAGGTACTGGTGCACATTTAAATGTCAGGAATTATGAAAAACTAAGTTTAAATATATTTGCCTGAGGTGTATGTAAACTTCTGACTTCAACTGTACATCTATTTGGGAATAAAGAATGAGAGGGAAATACATTTTTAATTTGTTGAGAAGAAAAATCTCTGAAAATTGTGAGTAGAGGTGTAACTTAAAGTATAACTTAAAAATAAAGTAATTGTAAATGAGATTTTTGTTCATGAAGTAATGACTAAAATAATCTAAAATATTAGACCAGTAGATAGTAATCTGTTTTTGACTTAGAGTAAATTCGTATAAATACGCAACACCTCTTCTTGCCCATTCCATTGGCTAACTGACTGTTGTAGAACTGTCAACATACACAATATGTTCTGCATTTTTGCATTACTTATTGTACTCTTTATAACAGCTGATTATCTTATGCTCTGGTTGTATTACATCATTTTATAAGTGTACGATGTCTGCTGATATGCACAGGATAATTGTCTGCAGTCTTCGAGCAGTGCATATTTGTGTGCGCGCTCTTGGTCAAGAAGTGGCTTTCGTCTGGGAAAGGAATGGATAATTCCATGGAGTTTCTGTGGCTTCCCACTCAGGTCGTTGTTACAAGACAATTAAGGCATCTGGTGCCGCAGTGGCAGCAGAAGTATTCCAGATGATCATGTTAACACTAAAGGGCAAAGAAATAGGGAGGGGGAATTGGAGGGTAATGGAATTTTTTAGGAAAGGAGATTTTGACCAGCGCACCATACCCCTTGTATGTACAAATTCGCAAAACATTCAAATTGGATTGTGCATGCAGAATTCAGGCACTTAAATATCAAAAGTCTTCTTCTCTGCCATTCTATTTTTGCCATATTTGAATATGAATAATTACGAGTTGCAAATTCTTCAAATAAATGGGAATGTAGAGGGGATAACACAGTTGTCTTACGTTGTCATGGAAACCACATGGAAATCCACTGCTCTGATGTTACACTTTTGATCATTGGAAACTAATTATATAGGCATTGACTTTCAGAAGCTGTAAGGACAATGGGGACAGTGTGTCAGCATGCGTCTACAAGCCCGTTGGTGTCCCTTTGCACATCATCTTAGACTTTTCTAATAGTTTTCCATGAATAAAAGCCACCAAGGGATCAAGTGTCTATGAGCCCAAAATGGCATTTGGGTGAATCTCACATACTGTAGGTGTCAGTTTACTTTTTAGCCTCAAAATCAAAGAAAAATACTAAGAGAGTTTACATGAGATTTTATTAGTAGTACTTTATTTCAGGACATTTAAGCTCATTTTACCCCCCAATTCTTATAAACATTATGTGAAATACAATTTTATTCTCGTGACTATAACATAAAAACTTTAAATTTAATATAATTTTAAAGTATTTATGAATCATACGAGGCTCCAGACTTCGACTAAAATGGTTTCAAATGCAACCGAAAATAATTGATTGCAACAATATATGAGGTTTCATCAGATATCATCTTGTGAGTTATTGAATACATCTTTAGAGCATGCACCACCAGTGTGTCTTGTGCCGCTTTTCACCCGTTCTGTTGTGATGAGCTCGCTGGACGCAACAACAAACCAGCACGAGAGAGCATTGAACAAATTACTCTTTATCATGAATCACATGAAAGAACTGAGGGTTTGAACTTAGGAACTCAGGTTAGCAGTTTGAATCAGATTCACATCTGGAAGTGTAGACATTTCAAAATAAGAGTCCTAAGTGTATTTCGGGCTTCTTTATAATTAAAAGTCCTGTATTGTGGACCACTTTTTTTCTTCTGGTAATTATTGATTGGGATTGGAGTAGCATGATAAACTGCATCTTGAATTTCTTTCAGTTTGCACTCTTCTTTCTGTAGTCTCGGTGTCTGGGCCATCTGGTATCTGTACAAAAAAAATATATAAGGCAATATATATATATATATATATATATATATATATATATATATATATATAAGAAATTATATATGTATATGTATATATGAGATCAAGCTTTTGACACTTGGGGCAATTGAGGGACTTGTACTCAACTATTACACAAGGTGCAAACATTCATCGATGCTCAAGAAGTCACACACTCCTATATGAATACTGTATGTAAATATTTGTAATGTAGATTCTAAATCGGGCAATTCTGTGATTTGGTGACTAAAAACAGCCATTTGGCTCCTTAATGTTTCAGTTTAGGAGCCAATGGTTCCTAGTTAATCATTTAGCCTGGAGCCCTGATCATGGTAACATTTGTTGTATTATCTTTAAAGTAATTAAAAATAAATGGTCAAATTCTGTATGTAATATTGTAGTATTTTAATTTTTAGAGTAATTATAATAAAATAATGGGAAAGACAATTCCAGATGCATTTCTGAAATGAGAATTGGGGGTTAAATTGGACTTAATTGTCCTGAACATAATGTCAAATTGAAAAACATTCTATGGTGCCGTTCACACCGGATGTGTTTTTGTAACCATCTGAAATGTGTTTTCAATTGTTTTTCTATGTAAGCATTTTCTTGACAGACACTTTTGACCATTGCCTGTGTCTTGCTGGTTTTTTAAAAGTCCTTGTGCAGGAGCGCCACATTATTTAGATTCAGTATCAAGTTATAAGAACTTCCTCTTTTATAAATGCATCACGAGACATCTGTGTTCTGTTTACAAAGCTTTTTTTTAGATGCAAGGATGCACTCAGCTTAAACAATCCCTAAGGGCCCTAATATCAGACTACATTTTCTTTATGTGAAATATAATGTATTTTTATTTTTCTTCTTTTTTTTAATTCCCTTTTCTCCCCAATTTTGGAATGCCCAATTCCCACTGCTTTCTAGGTCCTTGTAGTGGCACGGTTACTCACCTCAATCCAGGTTGCGGAGGACAAGTCTCAGTTGCATCCGCTTCTGAGACCGTCAATCCACTCATCACATGGCTCGCTGTGCATGACACCGTTGAAACTCGCAGCATGTGGAGGCTCAAGCTACCCTCCGCGATCCACGCACAATTTACCACGCACCCCATTGAGAGCGAGAACCACGAGGAGGTTACCCCATGTGACCCTACCCTCCCTAGCAACCGGGCCAATTTGGTTGCTTAGGAGACCTGGCTGGAGTCACTCAGCACACCCTGGATTGGAACTCACGACTCCAGGGGTGGTAGTCAGTGTCAATACTCACTGAGCTACCTAGGCCCCCCTTTTTTTCTTTCTTTGATTTTGGGCTTAATTGTGACCTGGACATTTCTTGACAGGTTTCATGAGATTCACCCACCTAATTAGTCAGTACTGGGTTCTGAAGAGACACAGGGAGGAGTGAGACGGACAGAGATTGTTCGTCCCAGTGGAATTGTCCTCTCACTCTTGAGTTCCTCATGACTTAATGGCCGGACAAGTGTCTCTTTTGAAGAACATGTTTTCAAATGTTCCCTCAAAGGGTTGAAAGCGTGCTCGGATGCGCCAATGTGTTGCGGAGTGATCAGACCAAAGCTAATTACCCTGATGGTAATGAGACCACAGATGCTCTCTGTAGGTCCCCAAAGACAGTCCAGACATGAACCCGACCTCTTATTTTCTTTGCTTTTTCCCCTCCCCCTTCTTCCTGACTTTTCCATCTCTCCTACTCTTTCCCTTGGATTTCCTCTCATTTACCCAAACCTTTGCTCCCTCACTCGCTCATTCTCCTTTCTCTCTGGATTTGTCTCCTGCCACGCTCTGGCAGACTGCCTCTGAATAAACTTGGCACCGCATGCCAGTTCCATTTACAAATGCCTTCACTTTCAGTGGACTTTTTTGCCATGCCAGTCTAGCTGTGTGTGTGTGGCTGCAATATGAATTGAAGTGATGTTTCTTAATATTGTCTTTGTTTTAAATATATTTCTGGAAAACTACACAAAAATACCAATCAAGAGTAGGGTTTAAAACATATTTAAAACAAATGATTGACTTGAGACATAAGCTGAACTGTAGGTTACGAACTGTTGAGTAATTGGTGCAATAATCAGCAAAATAAACGATTAATCATTCTAATAATCATTAGATTATTCAATTATCAAAGTTATTGGTAGTTGAAGCCAAAAATATAAAAGCAAATTGATATTGTAGTAATAAAGATCGTAATACTAGTGGGACTGTTACAAACTGGGATTGTCATTGTGCTTTTCCCCTCAATGTTGCCTGTTTGTCACAAGGATTCGGTTTGAGGGAGCAAGACAGATTGAGCCAAATTGTTGAGTTGACACCTTGTGGGGAAAAGCAGGTCACCAAGGATAATGAAGGATCAGTTCGACACCAGTGTTTCCTTATCAGGCTCCACTCACATCACTTCTTTTTTTTTTCAATAGATCGGTCAAAGTTTTGTCTACAGTACATGACCTGGGTTTAATGCTCCACCCAGGGTCCATATGTTTCCGTTGGGTGGGTGGGGGTGCACTTGGAACTGCACTCGGCGTCAATTTTGTTTTTTTTGTGGCAGAAACCATAGTTTTAATGCAATTAACCATGGTGTTACTACAGTAATATGGTGGTAATATAGTAACCATGGTTAATTTTGTGGTTAATATAATTTTACTACAAAATACCATGGTGAAACTGTGGTGACTGTAGTAAAACCAAGGTTATTTTTCTATGGGAAGTTTAGGTTTAGGGGTTGGGGTTGTTGTAGGGTGTCTGTGGGACCCTAAATAAACATGCTGCAGTGATGCCCATACTGAATGTTAGTATGTTAGTATGGGTGCAAAAATTATGTGCCACTATTTGCACTGGGGTGTAAATAGCATATACCATTATTTGCACAGGGTGCAAACAGCATCTGCCTAAAGATATTGTGCTTATAAGCGATATTTATCTTGATTTAAACATGTAATTATTTGTATTTTATATTGGATTTTCATAGTCAGGGTCTGGGACAAGACTAAAGTATTAAAATCTGTAGTGTATATATAAAAGACTTTTGAAATATAACAAAAATAAATGATAAAAGCATTGTAAAAAGTTTACAATTCACTTGTAACAAGACCATAAAACAAAAAAATGTTTTAATTAAAGTTTATATAAAAATTAGCCCTTGGGACTTAAACATTGCTTTACGTTGAAGAGATATAAAGAGCAAGCTGTGCTGTTGCTGTTAGACAGAATGTAACCCTCTTGGAAAATTAGCATCTTTTAATTTTTTAAATTTTAAAGCTTAGCCATTAAAGCCATAAACATTCTTTGGCTGTTGCGTTGTGTTTTAGGGTATTTTTTGAGTGTCTTGCTGCAAGCTTTGTTTTTTTAAGATGCCATCTCAAGTTAAAAATAGTGCACCTTTTAAAATCTCTGCAATTCTGTTTCATTTGGTTGCTTTTCATATAGCTGTTTTGAATGCAGGAAGAATTCTGTCCGATCTGGGTCAGGTGGACCTGAAACCAACCTAATTATACTGGGTTTCCTTTAGATTGATTAGTTGACTAATCATTGAGGCAACCCACTGGCTTGTCGATTTTGACGATATGTAGTTTTACACATTTCCTACTACGGTATTTATAGCCATCTCTGAACTCCAAGTTTCCATGTTAGATCATTATCTTGCCCAATGCATTAGCATGCAACACAGCACTGGCAATTAAAAGAGCTGTGAAAGACGAGTTAACTGTCTGTTCTGGGGACAGATGTTGCAGACCTTGGGGAGACCTAAAAATCCTCGAACAGCTATGACAAAGCTCTCTGGTTTTAAATGAACTCGGTGACAGCCTCAACATTTGATGAATGTCTTGAAACTGCAAGTTTGTGGAATGTAATCCAGAAAGTTTTAATTGGTTACATTTGGGAGAGGTTTGTTAGTGGATTATTTAATCTGCAACCTTTCAGTCAATGAATACAGTTTTCGAATGCCTTTGCCTGAAGACAATATCACTCTTTTGCATTTGGTTAGCCATGGATTGTATATGCATGCAAGTTCTGTTGATTCAGAGTGTGTATTCACACTGTGACACAGTTAATAACCGGCCGTCAATGTGATCACACACAGCACAGGCTTGCATTATGCATGAACAAGACTAATCTGTCTTGGTGTTTGCAAAGCATAGAGAGCACTTCAGCCTTTCTTCCTCTCTTTCTCTCCTCAGCTATCACCTTTTATTTGGTTGCTGCAAGTTTGGCTGTTGTGATCAGGTTAATGCTGCTGTTTGTCAATTTCAATCACGGCCTTTGAGGGGTTTGCTTTGAACTGCTCCCATTCCACCCCAGGATGAAATAGATGAAATATCCTACTGTCAATCATCTTGGATATTTTTCTCTCCCATTCTACCACGTATTTTCCCCTCACCTCTAATTTTACCTCCACCACTCTAAGGTTTATAATGGGCTATTGCAGAGCAGTTAAAGGAATAGTTTGCCCAAAAGTGAAACTTCTAATGATTAGATGTTATTTTGATTAATTGTGCAACCCTACCAGGAAGAATCTTGAAATTGTGCGGTCTTTAGTAAACGTAGTGACCAAATGAAGAGCCCATTAATATCATCAAAATATTGATTAACTTAATTGCCATAAAATAATCACAATAAGATTGTGAACATTTAATAACTTGCCTGGCTCTAGTTTATTGTGACTCACTTTAAAGCTTAAAAAGCACCCAGATGTATTGTAATAGTAGTCTATGCATCTCGTGCATCATATTCCAAGTTTTGGTGAGAAACAACATGAAATTTAAAGGGATAGTTCACCCAAAAACGAAAATGATCTCATCATTTACTCACCCTCATGCTATGAATTTCTTTCTTCTGCAGAACACAACTGAAGGTTTTTAGAAGAATATTTCAGCTCTGTAGGTCCAAACAGTGCAAGTGAATGGTGACCAGAACTCAGAGGGTCCAAAAAGTACAGAGAGGCAGCATAAAATTAATCCATTAACCTTAGTGGTTAAATCCATAACTTCAGAAGCTATATGATAGGTGTGGCTGTTTATGTTTTTTTTACTATAAATTCCACCTTTGTCCAGCTGAACAGTGACTGTTTCTCACTCACACCTATCATTTCACTTCAAATTATATGGAGTCAAATGGATTACTTTTATGCTGCCTTTATGTCTTTTTTGGACCTTCTGAGTTCTGGTCACCTTTGACTTGCTTTGTGAGGACCAACAGAGCTGAAATATTTATCTAAAATCATTGTTTGTGTTATTCAGAAGAAATAGTCATTTCTGGGATGGCATTAGGGTGAATACATTTACAGAATTTTTTGGGGGGGTGAACTATCCCTTTAAGTAATTTTGCATGGAAAATCTTGATGTCCGTTACACATTAATGAGCGCTATGAAATAAGATTATTCACAGTGTAAATGTGTGTCAAACTTTAATACTTTGCGTTCACACCAAACAACTCTTTTTTTTTGTCCATCTGTGCTATTTTTCAATTGCTTTCCTGTGTAAACATGCACTAGACGGATGTCTTTGGCTGTTGTGTTGCATCTCTTGCAGAAGCACCACATTTTTTAAGTGACTATTAAGAAAGAACTTCACCTTAAAGCGTCAAGACAAGCCTAAGTTTTTCATCACCACTACCTTACTGTACCTTTTTTTTCTTCTTTTTTTTTTTGTGTGCATAAAAACAGCATTTTCTGTATTTTTGCTACGCAATTATGTTGTTAAACGTTCAATGCAGCTCTGCAATGGTGGTCAGAAACCTGTTTGTTAATCTTCAGCAAATGAACAGTTTGAGGTCATGTAATCCATTTCCGCAGACCACGGCTTGACCTATAATGTTTCTCTTTACAGAGTCATGAGAGTTGACAGAGCACATTCTGATCCCCTTAGCAGCGCTCAAGGCTCCACTTTAAGCAGATTTGGTTTTGATAGCACATCTCACCACTTATATTCTCTCTCCTTCCTTGGGTAGACTGGTGTCATGGCCAAGAAATAGGTCAGCTCACCCTGGGTGAGGCTCTAGCAACAGCCACTCTTTTGTCAGAGCCACACAAGATCAGAGCTGACTGGCTTTGAATCCAGTGGGAAGCCCGGCACAAACTTCAGAGCCTCTCACACACTGTGAGCCCAATACAGAAAGTTCTAGAGCTGCTATCCCAGAGTGATAGAGCAAGCCTGATGGCAATTTCTCGGAGACAAGCTTCTCCTGCACTTGTCTCAGTCACTGTGCCTTCACGCGGCTCCACGCCGGCTTGTCATGCTGCAGCTCGCAGTCCAGCTTACACTAATGTTGTTCGCTGTCATCTTGGATTTCAGAGCGGTTCACTCTATTCTTAAGGGAGGCTCTGCTTTGAGCTTTTAGCCCCGGCATTGCTGTGTCTGAAACGAGCAGCTTCTAAGTTCCAGGACACACCGAGGTACACAGCACTGCTTGTTAGTCAGGGGTGTAAATGAGATGAGTGAAGGCCCTGTGAGCTTTGGGCGAAGTGCATTGTGGAAAGAACACATCTGTGGATGAACTCATTTGTTGTGGCCAATTCAAACATGGTGAAAGAAGAGAAATGCTTTGGACTTTGGTGTGATGTTATCTTCATTAACCTTCCGTGGAGTCATTATATCTTGACCACCAAAGTAGTTCGTTTTATATACAACTTTCATTAAATAATAAGTCATCAACAAACACCTGTGTGATGGTCAAATATCTTTCAAAATGCCTGTCTTAGCAAGGTTTTGATAGAAACACTGTCAGTTATGTCTGAAGCGTGAACACCAGGACAAAAAGAAAATCTAATTTTTTATCAAAAAATCGTATCTGTGCATTAGGACTTGCTGTGTAAATGCAGCCTGATAGACCTGCCGCTGTTTCTTTAATTAATTAGAACAACAATAACAAGAAAACAATAAAATAATGAATTGCTCTTGGCTGGATATCTTTAGTAGCTTTAAAATAAAATATTTATGTATTATAAACATACAGTGAAGACCTGTAATCCATGAGAATGGAAGAATGTTTACTTGAATACTTGATATTGCTGTTGAAAATTTTAAGCACTGTTTTCTTAATTTGTTCTTTGTTGTTTCTTTGTTCTTCTTTTATTACTGACTTGTTCCTTCAATAATTTTCTTGAGAACTTTGAAAACATAATTACTTGAGAAACAATGTTTACACATTTGTCAGTATTTGTTTTTGCATCAAGAATCATCACATTTCACTGGTATTGGTTCAGACTCCTGAAATGTTGGTATCGTGACAACACTGCCTACAATATATAATTACATTTTTCCTGGTAGATCTTCCTGTAATAGCATTATGAAGAAGTAGATCTCATGCCATGAAGTGTGAGCACCCGTGCTATACTATTTTCATTGTAAGCTCAGGTTTTCCAGTATTTTTTAAAACACAAACATAAATAATTTTATGTTTTTTGTTTGATGTATGTTAAAATAATTAAATGTTTATACTCATAAATATATGGTAAAAGCTGTATAACAGATTTTTACATATATTCCACAAGACAAAGTTACTTCATTTACGAAAAACATCCTGTTCAAACGTTTACATAGCCTTGCTTTTTGCCTCCTTAAGCATCAGTGGCTGTTTTTAGCCTTTTGTGATACAGTAGTAGTTAGGGATGTGCGGTACAACTTATTGCACTGGCATTTAAGCTTAAATGTTGGAATCTATACCAAATCCAGCGCTAAATTGTGCTGAAAAGGGGCATTTATCTGTGACATGCTCGCCTTGCATTATCATCATTGCACACACACATTCACATAGTAAAGGTTACTATTAAAACAGTCAGGACATTTTTGAAAATAAATAAAAGTTAAGCTAAATCTACGAGAGAAACAAATGCGCTGAAAAGTTGTGCGTATTTCACAACGTGCAGTCGAGCCATTGATCTAAAGGGGTCGCACACCAGACACATCTGGTGGACGACATGGCACGTTCTAAAATTCAAAACAGTTGTTTTCTATGACTTTATGTACACCGCCGCCACCACTCAGTGTCTGTCGGTGGCGCACACCTACAACTCCGGAGGCTGCTCAAATTTCTGCCTCGTCACGGAGCGCAACTCAAATATTTTCCATTAAATTCGACCCATAGCATTATCAATGGACTTATACTATTTACTCTAGCCTTGTTCATTCTAAATGGCATTCCTTGCTTAAAACTGACATTTTCATGGCTACTTATTCAAAAGCATACATTTTTTACACAAAAAAGCAAAATTAACACATCAACATGGTCTGGTGAAAGACGGGACTTGACTCACCTGAGGTGGCTATCCTGCTCTTGAAAAAAACCTGCTTGGTGGGAAAATAACTTAAAAGCATGCACAGATTTAAAGAAGACTCAAATGTGAAAACATCTGACTTTCAAGCCAGTACTTTGGAAATCCACCAGGCAAAAATCTTTCTTAAGTCTGCTTAGTCTTCTAATCTTAAGCCTGCTTAGAAAAGTTACATCTCATCTCAACGCGATGCACAATTTGAGGTTTCATCCATGTCTGTAGCATAAACTGTACAGGAAGAGTTTCATGTTTAGTTTAATACACATAATTGGGGTTTTGTTAAAATGGGTTTGATCTGGATTTAGCTGTACATCAGTGTTTCTCAAGCATCAGGACACATCCAGAAGCACTCAGCTTCAACGAATTAACTCCCACCTGCATTGGACACCCAGAGGTGAGCCAGCTTCATAACAATACCTCCTGAAGATCATTCGTTTTCTTACCTCAAGAGTCTGGACAAATTTGACTGGACATTCCTTGTTATTTGCTATCTCAAATCCAGTCAACAGCAGAGCAAATTCTTTCAAAAGGCCAGCGCCAAGTTTACCCAAGCTTTTGCATGGGTGTAATCAGATTGCATCCGTTTGATTAGACCCCAACCTGACTCCCTAGTCTTCACGGTTTGTTATTGCTGAGCCTCACAGATGTTTAGTGGCCATATTACCATTCACAGCCTGTATCTCTGGCTTTATTTATGAATACCATTTGTCACTAACTCGCCGTTTATGAGGCAGCATTTCATTTTCATGCATGCTGTGAGAAAGTGAGAGAGTGATGGGGGGTGAAAGGAAGGGATAGAGAGAGTGATAGAGGAACAGTGAAACAGTCCACTGAACTTAATCATACACCATATTGTGATTAACCCCATACTGAGGCAAAATTACAGCTCTGAGTCTTTTTGTTGCTGTTGTAAAAAAACAACAGGCAATATGTTTTTTTTTTTTGGTTATGAATGATAACCAATAGGGATGGATCAGGTTGATCGACTAATCCATTAATCTATTATACTTCCATCAGCTGACTTGTCTGTTAGCTAGTGAGTTTATCTAAATATTGTCATGATTTTATCGTTAGTATTTTCAGTGCTTTAATGCGGTTCAATTAAGAGGCCTAACTTCTTGAGAAGTTAAGGCACTGCTTCAAAATAAATAATAATAAAAAAAATGCTTAACTGTTATCGAAGAAAAGTAAACAAATGCACTAAACTCTCATCACCCTCATGCTGTTCGAAACTCTGTTCAATTCAAATGCAATTATCAAAAGGTATAGCTTTTTACATAAACCAAAAATGCATGCATATCAATTAGTGTGTTTACATGCATTTTATACAGTGTGAATAATTTAATGCATTTACATGCAGTGTGTTTACATCATTACACTGATAACTACCAAAATCAGCTCATTCAAAAAATCGGACAATTCAAGAAAGCCGAGACTTGAAATCATCAGATTATTCTCTACGTTTGACATAAAAACGTAAAGGGGCATATGCACAACACTTGCGAACATTGGATAAACCAAATTAAAGTGCCGGTAAATGTGTTTAAATGCAACACGAAAATGGGGAAATTGGCAAAAATCTACATTTGCTGATCAGTTCATGCTTAAACCGTTTATGACCTTAACCCGATAAAGGCACACCCAAAATGTTCATTATATAATGTGTCTAAATGCATTAAGTATTTTGGTTGAGTGTATATTAACGCGTGTGGAGTCAAGTGGCTTTTTACTACATCTGTGCTATGTGTAAGCAACTGACTGTAAAGAACAGAAAAGGTATTAACAAAGACATTATTCAATGACAAATGGACTGCGTAGAGCTCGTCTTTGGACACACATTACACAGAATGAGTCAAACCAAACTTTTAATCTCAACGTAGAATGAAAAGAACTCAGTGTTGAACTTTTCACCAATATATTACTCAAACTCTGGTGAGTGAAATCTGAACATTTAACAGTGCAAATCTTGGCTGCATATGCAAGTTATTTACTTCCATTGTAGAGGCTTGCGCATAGAGTAAAAGATCAATCTTGGAATTTTACTAAACAATATTAGGATTGTGCTGGTTGCTTTGCAGATGCAGCGTTTTGTGTAACTACTGCATATCCAGCCCTAAAACAAATACTAAAATACAATTTAATTTAGCATTATCTTTTGGTAACGCAACAAATACAACCACGATGTATACTGTACATATTTAACAGTTTTAAAAATAGTTTTAATAGTTTCATATCACTGTATTATGAGATTTTCACATCACAATAGTGAGAATTGGGGGCCTGCGATGCGCTTAATTGTCACATCACAATGCAAAAAAAAAAAAAATAGGCTTTATTTTGTAAAATGTAAATTGTAATTTCTTTTTACCTTTTGATTTTGGTGTAATATGATGCAGACATCCTCTTGAAAGGTTTCTTTAGAGTCCTCATTGCAATAACTTCATACTCTGTTAAGCTTTATTCTGCCCACCCATTAACAAACTCCCATACATGCTGTAAAACAGGTGAGGGGATGTGGGAACCTGTCCTTCCCACTCTCGCATTAGTTGACTTATGATGCTTTTAATTAGCTCTGACACGTGCTGTTCATTAAATGCACCTTGTCACAACTTGGCATGTCAGAGAAATGTCCACGTCTACTGATGTTGCCACGACATGAATTCCAAAATCTTTACACTCAAGAATTGATGGACAACCACATTCTCAGTGTTGTATGAATCAAAGGGCATCTATTTTGATAAACTAGGCGGGCTAAACTGAGTATAATGTCACATGGTAGAATACTTAGATGTGTAGTTGATCTGAGTGAGGTGACTATTCTAGCAAGTGAAGTCAAGCAAATAAAAGTGGGTCTTAATGGCCTCATATTGATTGGCACTGTCTGCGCAAAAAAAAAAAAAAAAAAAAAAAAGGTAATCGTAATTGCCCATTTCTTAAAAGCTTTAATTGCACTTTTAGTGTCAGTTGGCACATAGTAAAATGTTGCTGGTCTGAAATTGAAAGTTACAGTATGAATAAATGTCAGGTTTTCCCAATTTATTAAAAGTGACTATTTTGTTGACTTTGATATTGGCAAATGCTGCCTTTATGGCGGAATGATTGTATTTACGAGACGCATGCACATCAATGCCACCACAGCGTCTTACTTACCAGTCGAAATTTCTTTGAACCCCGACTTCCTGAGTTGGGTCTGTGGTGATTAAAGAATCATGGCGGAAGCTAATTGGTATTGATCATAAGTTGCATTATGTGTGAGCAGAAAAGTTGCCCTGTTGTTTCCTGAGGGAACCTCATTTCAGTTTGTTCATCCCTCTACAATGTGTAAACATCACAATTATCCTTGCCTTTGTTTGTTTGGTTGTCCTTGATGAAAAGCATTGTGTGCTAGGGCTGGGTATCCAAATATTTTGATTCACAACTCTCAATTTGATTCTGATTTTGCTGTACTTTGAATAGATTCTGATTCAGTTGGATAAAATTTTTGATATATTAACATATAACGTATAATATTCAATGCAACCAAAACTAAAGTAAATTTGAAACTAAAAGTAACCAATTGATCTTGGGATTTTAAGAATCAATATTGGAATAGTTGATGTTAAAAATGCATAAATTCGAACCCCGACTCTCAAAGAGTGAACAAATTTTAACAATGTTGCATGTAGGATAAACGCAGGCTTTGTTTGCCTCGATTTCAGTATGATTCCATTATGATCCATTTCTGTATATTTCAGTTCTAATGTCCGTTTTGCTTGCATATGAAAGAAATGCTCTCAGCTATTGATGTAAATATATACAGGGAACATTCTAACTTGGTACGTTATGAAAATATTAATACAAAATAATTAACAACGGGGCTCAAACTATGCAGCTCAATTGCTACTTTTGAAGCCGATATAATAACTGAACTAAAATGTAAATATCGGTCTTGAGGTTTTGGGAATCTGGATCATTCAAATGAAGATTGGGTTATACTGGAAAATCTATATTTTTACCCAACCCAAGTATGTGTTGTCTGGTGTAGATTACCACTTAGCACTTGTGTGTCCGTTCAGTCCACTGCCGAGGCAACCTGTCATCTTCTGCTGGATTTGTCGTTTTTTGTGGTCGGTTACAATTTCTTCTCACTGTGACCGAAACTCTTAAAATACAAGGTGCAGTTTCCCAAAATGTGGTTGGGGGGACAATTTCGAATTTCTACAAGTGAAGCGGACCCATTGGGCCAATTATATTTGTATATTTTTTCTATCTGCTTTTCTTCCAGAATTCATCCTGATGTGACTACCATCAAGAACCAGTTTGATCTAGATTAGACGCTTTCATGTGGCGCTCTTGTCTCTGGCCAAGAATTTGTGCAATGCTTTGCGTCTCAGAGTCTGCTCGTGTTCTCCATCATGTGACTCGCACACTGTCTGCATTTGACTTGTTAATTCGATTTGCTGTTCAGCTTTGAAGAGTACGCCGTGCTGAGCAAGACACTCTCCTGTGCTTCTTAATCTATGTGAGCTCTGTAAACACTTCACACAAGGTTATTCCTTCACTCTAGGATTCGTCTTGGTGTCTTCGTGACAAAATAAAAAATGTTATGCTTGCTTTCACTGCCCTGTCAATTTCAAACTTGCATTAAAAGGCAGTGTGGAATAAAGGTAGCTTGTGAATGGTTTGTCTTGTAGCTACAAGGAACATGGATGAAAATCAAAGGGGCGTACAGAAAATGACCATCATGTTAATAACAGTGTAGACCCATAAAAGTTTTCCAGTGTAGACTCATTACATGGGTTTGACAGTAGAAGTGATCTGTGCAGTTGTATGCACACTATTCTGTTCAGATCACAGACATTTTCAACAGTTGGTTCATGCAACTAATATTGACTTGTCTTAATGGGGCTTTGTAATAACACATTCGGATTTTGTTTTGTCCCAACCCACAGGACTCCGCCCTGGAAGCGGTCATCACCCGAGACATCCATCGCACCTACCCGGCTCACGACTACTTCAAAGACTCAGGTGGTGATGGCCAAAACTCTCTCTACAAGATCTGCAAGGTGAGGTGAACGCTCTGCTGCCTCCACACATCACTCAATGTTGCCTTGTGACAACAAGCATCACAACCCCACTGCTACATCTCTATCCAGTGACCTTTGTTTTGCTGTGATCCTAATGACCTTGGTAAATATTCGACCACACATGTTGTTGAGATGCCCTTGAAATGGGTGAAAATGTACAGTTGTTCATTTTGCTAGTTGAAAGTAGTTATACGTCATGGGTCCATTATTACATTTAAAAATGATCCCAGACTAATAGCGTGTACAATTATCCAATTATCTGCAACACAGATTGAATCAAAGCGCACATTTATCTCTATACCATAAAACAGATGGATCTGGCTCTAAAATCTGATTGGATTGGCTGCCGTCAAAGCAATTGAAAAATAGCTAATATATGCAAAACTTTAATCACAGATGAGTTGAATTCAATAGTAATGCTCAAGTTACTATTTTCTTTGGCAACTGTGAACAGCCTACAGTTAAGCTAAAGAACTTTGTTAATTTGTTTATTATCAGTGCATTTAAATATTTATTCAATATTAGCATCTTTTTACCAAGTTGCTTATAAAAGGCAGTGTGTCACAGTAAATTTTATTTGTCTTTGTGACTTTAAAGCCCAAAGTATACTTTGGTTTTGGCGCAAATACTTAGTGTCTGTGTACAGTCGGACATTCACCTTAAAAATTATGACATCATAAAACTGAAAACAGAGTTTTCAAGTGAAAAAGTGGATGTGGCTTAAATTTTGATTGGATAAGCCAGATTTGTAGCCATTGTGCACCCTGTGAGCATACATTCTTCTGTATATAATTGCCCCAAATTTGCTACGTTGCCTGGCAACTTAAAACCTACGGTTTGGATAATGAACCACTTGTTTATAACCTGGTGGAAGAACTGTGTATTAAATATTGACATTTTGTTTTGCATAGTGTTGTTGCAGCCATTTTGATCAAGTCTGTGCATTGCAGTTTTCACAATGGCAAAAGTTGTTTTTGGGTCAACCCTTACAATATGCATTTGCCAGAAATGTAAGGTCATAAAAATGCTTAAATATCTTAAATGATACAACAAAAGTATTAATGGTTACTTAAAGAGGTCTTAAATTTGGGGGTGAAAAGACAGGAATCGTGATATGACCTAATGTGATTATCAAACTTCAAAAGAATATGATCTAATTAAATCAAAGCATGTGCTGCATCCTTCAAAGTGAAAATGCGGCACAGTTGTATTTTCTCCAAGCATGTGGGGGCTTGTGAGTGTTTTCAGCTGTTGCAGAGCAGTTCACAATCATTAAGCCATATCGTACATTTATGACAAAATATCACTAAAGATCAGCTGTTGATGATGATGATATAGTATTGATGAAATATGACAATGGTTACTCTTCATTGTTTATAATGTAATGCATTGTAGATTATTGTAGGAGGGCACTTTTTGTATCCCTTATATATTTGAATGCGCAGCTGGAAGCAGTGAAGTGCAAACATTTCAAAATAAGGATCCCCAGTGTATTTTAAAGTTAAAGTGCCTTTAAAGTTAAAAGTTCCACGTTATTAATCAAATCATATATATCAGATATAGTTGAAGTCAAAAGTTTACAGACACCTTAGCCAAATATATTTAAACTCAGTTTTTCACAGTTCCTGACATTAAATTGTAGATAACATTCCCTGTCTTAGGTCAGTTAGGATCACTACTTTATTTTAAGAATGTGCAATGTCAGAATAATAGTAGAGAGAATTATTTATTTTTAGCTTTTATTCACTTTCATCACAGTGGGTCAAAAGCACCCCCACAACATGATGCTGCCACCCCCATGCTTCACGGTTGGGATGGTGTTCTTCGGCTTGCAAGCCTCACCCTTTTTCCTCCAAACATAACGATGGTCATTATGGCCAAACAGTTACATTTTTGTTCCATTAGACTAGAGGACATTTCTCCAGACAGTAAGATCTTTGTCTGCATGTGCACTTGCAAACTGTATTTTGGCTTTTTTATGGCGGTTTTGGAGCAGTGGTTTCTTCCTTGCTGAGCAGCCTTTCAGGATATGTTGATATAGGACTCGTTTTCCTGTAGATATAGATACTTGCCTACCTGTTTCTTCCAGCATTTTCACAAGGTCCTTTGCTGTTGATCTGGGATTGGTACACCTCCAAATCAGTACACCTCCTTTCAGTAGCTAATCGTCTAAAGGCTTGACATTATTTTCTGGAATTTTCCAAGCTGCTTAAAGTCATAGTTAACTTACTGTTTGTAAACTTCTCGCCCACTGGAACTGCGATCTAGTCAATTAAATGTGAAACAATCTGTCTGAAAACAATTGTTGGAACAATTAAAATAAAAACAAATTGTCATGCACAAAGTAGATGTCTTAAACGACTTGCCAAAACTATAGTTTGCCAATATGAAATCTGTGGAGTGGTTAAAAAATTAGTTTTAATTACTTCAACCTAAGTGTATGTAAAGTTCTGACTTCAGCTGTAAATATGTGGAAAACATGTCTTGAGTATTTTAAACTTGTATATAGCCTACCCTGTTTTACTGATAAGCAATGTTAGTGCCATGTTGAATGTGTGCCCCTGCCTGTTTAAGTAAGAGTCTGTGATACATGATTTGTTTTGGTTTGTTTTGGTATGGGGATATGGTAATAATTTTATTTTGTTCAGGTCTTGAAAAAGGTCTTAAAGTCTTAATATTTATTTTAAATACTCTGCTGCAACCCTGATTTGCAGATGTGTTTTCGGATGGAAAAAAAGTGCACCTTTCAGATGAACAGGTGAAAATCTGGGAGTTATAGGGGGTTGTAGTTCGGTTCTCTGTTAAATATCCTTTGTGAGGAGTCTTAAGAGTTTTTCCATCAGCTGATTGGCATTGGCAGATTAAAAAGCTCCTAAATTGTTCAAAGGACCTTCATTCCAGCTAATCTTGGGTCCGACATCCCTCAGCTCTGAATGGCATACTTTGTTGAGAACATCTTCCAACATTTACTGTCATTTAAATGTGCCAAAGCATGAATTCAAAAATAAAGTGCTCATTAAATCTATAATCTTAACTGTTGTTTATCCACAGGCCTACTCTCTGTATGACGAGGAGATCGGCTATTGTCATGCCCAATCATGTCTGGCGGCTGTATTACTGTTACATGTAAGTATTTTGCATGACAGCTTTCAAGTTTGTTGTTTTCCCACAATAGTTATGTTTCGTCCAAAATATTTGCAGGTGAGGAAAAAGTGCATGTTTCATTGGGGTCACCTTAGCGAGTTTTAGCATAAATAACATATTTTGCAGTCAGTTTTCTCTTTCAGGTCAACTACTGTTATGTCAGAGCAACAGTTTGAAGAAAATCTTGCTGAGCTTCTTAAAGTTAGTTCAGTCATGACAACTTGGAATAAATTGAAGGTATTATAATGGATATGGCAAGTTGGTAGGTTTGGTCTTGGCTTACTAGATCTGTTAGTGCTGCTGCTGTAGAGCAAGTATGAAGAGTTGCTACTGCTAGTATTTTCACAGACATGCTGTTTTTCATTTAACTGTCGACATATTTATAAGCTATCTGATCCAAAACCGATCCGGGTAATTGCACAGACATTTGAAAGATTTGTCCCCTGGAGTACTGAGATTTGTTACCTCTACACTAACAGAAAAATGCACATTAAGTTTGTGATTTACATACATATGTTTCTGCGCTTACTTGAAAGTTAATGTTCGTGTAAATTATTACATTCTGAAGAGACTTGCAACTGAAAGATTCCCACAAAAATCCTTGAATCCGAAAGGAAAGAAGATAAAACAAAATTGGGCAATACCAGGGCTTATCTGATTAAGTCTTTTGACTTTTTGAAGCTTGTTATGGAGTAGAAAGAGGAAAAATAAAGATTTTCTCAGAGGAGACATTGAGAGATGGTGGGACATTGACAGAATGGTTAATTCCATATTTAATTAAACGGAAAGCTGTATATGATGGAGCTTTTCGTTTTTCTGTGATGGCTGCTCATATGGGGCTTGATATTAGAGTGTGTTTGGGGATTTCTATAATGTAGTGTAAGTGTCTTTCTCATGGCCTTGCCCAGGAAGCTCAGGAGCTGTCAGGAATATTAATGACTGAGCCCATCTACCTGCAGGAGCCCATTCAGCTCAGGACACACACGCTGTCTGTGTGATTTAATACCCAGCTCTCTCTCTCTCTAAAACACAAACGCATTTCCTCTGATATTATCAGGCAGACAGCCACTGCAGTTGATATCACACCACTTTCTTAACATGTGACATTGGTCAATTCTGTAACAAAGTATGTTTTTTTTTGTGTTTTTTTTACCATCTGAGCTTGAAGTACATGCAACTTCATCTTTTTATGAGCCACGTCAAAAGAGGGCACTCAGCGTGTCTGAAACCTCACAAACAGTACAGCCACAGAATGAGAGGTCACACAGGACACGTTCTTGACGACTAGACAAAGCTCAACAGAATGCTGGGCTCTCCAGAATCGATATTCAAAGTGTCTACTGCATTTAACATAAAATTAAAGTTGAAACGAGCAAGGCACTCAATCTGCAATACAAAATTATTTTAATAGGCAGCAAAATATTAAAAAGCCAAACCGTATCTGTAGACTAGCTGCTTTCGTGAGGGCATGAGAAACAAACACACACCAGTATCTTTTTGAAGTGATACTCAATTGGCAGCATCCAATGAGCTTCAGTCATTAATCATTTATTCAATTAATCACAAAGGGTAATCACAAAAATCCCTTTGTGATTAATTGAATGATTGATTAATGATTGAACCTCAATGGCCACTGCCAATTCTACTCAATTATGAATTATTATCTAATATTTATATTGAATTATCTTTATTTGGGGGCCTTTATCAGCAAATATAGATAAATGCAATTAGCCCTGTTAACGATGTTGTTGTTTTTTTTTACTTAAACCAATTGAAATAAAATTCCTTGAATGTGTTCACATATGGTATAAAAAACATTATTTAAGAATTGCTTTAAAGCTTTAGAATGACAACTATTTTGTTGTGGTTATTTTTTTATTAACTTTTTTAGTTTTTTTGTTGAGCACGTTTCCATGGGGATCCACCGCGGCATCCATGCTCACTTCACCACACACCCTCAAATGAACCAGATTATAGCGACCATGATGAGGTTACCCCAATTGGGAGACCTGGCTGGAGTCACTCAGCATGCCCTCGAACTAGCGAACTCCAGGGGTGGTAGCCAGCGTCTTTTACCACTGAGCTACACAGGCCCCCCATGCAGTTCAATTAATCCTTCTATCAATAAAAATATCTTCAAAAAAGGAGTTAAAAATCTACCATAATTACTAAAAAAGAAGTTGATAAAAAGATCTAATGTAAAATCTTGTGATAATATATGCAACATGAGAGATTTATAAATGATCTTTGTGGGCCGACTTTTGACCTGGAACACCAAAAATAACGAGCACAACACAAGGGTTAATAGTGATTCATTTTGTTAATTAATCTGCTTTTTGTGTAACTAATTGGATTGAAAAATTTAATCTATTGATTGCTCTAATATTCCTTAATTCATTCCTTCTCTGTCACTTATACTTGATTTGAAAAACATGAATGATTTTCATTGCATCCTTTGGATGTACCTTTAATCAGTTAAAAACATTGCACTTTTAGAACAACAGTATATAAGAATTTGTGCTGCCATTACACATTTCATCTTCTGTATTTTATGGTCATTTCTGTATTGTGTTTATGCAGCATAATTTATGCAGAAATCAGCCTGTGACAAACCTGCAAAGAATTTCAATGAAAATATGAAAGTAAGGGTGACATACAGTTCTATAGTAGTTGTAAAATCTCCTTATTTCTCTGTAGATGCCTGAGGAGCAAGCCTTCTGTGTGCTGGTAAAGATCATGTACAACTACGGTCTTCGAGAACTCTACAGAAACAACTTTGAAGATCTTCACTGCAAGTTCTACCAGCTAGAGCGCCTGCTGCAGGTTTGGCCTTTGATGCTATGAGTTTATGTCCATGTTTATGTGGGCACGCTAGTCCAACTTCATGTCATGGTGTTTGTTGAAAGCTCTTTCTATGTTAAACCCCCTGGTCTCACTTTTACAGCATCTCAAATAGTTTTGTACAAGGAGACAGGAATTCTTCCAGGGAGTTGTACGACATGTTTTCGGAGACGTGCAAGCCTAGCCAAGGCTGATTGATGCTAACGCTCTTGGAGTGATTAATAAATAGCTATGTAGAGTGGGATTATGGACTAGTGAGATTTCACTGTGTGCAAACTACCTAGTGACAGAAATGAAAAATCAAGCTACTAAAATATTGCTCAAAATGGACATTGCTTGTCAGGGTCATGGCTGGTTATACATAAATCGTTTTTTTATGTAAAATGCACTAGTTGGACATTTTGGACCGTTAGGGTTGCACATCTTGCTATTTTTCAGCAGCTCGGGCAAGAGTGTTGTGTCAATTTAAAAATAACTTCAACGCATTTCAAGAAACCTACTTTCTGTTCTGCTTGTTGCAGTGCATTTAGCTTTTAAAGAGCAACAAGGCATTCTGTTTCAAGTTGAATGCCCCCCAACAATTCTAATTCAAAGCTGAGATGAGATTCAAAAACTCCCTAGCACAGAAAATGTATTCTGAGGTGGTTAAGTCCTCAACAGCAATGCTGGGTTCTATTAATATATAGGTCACATCTGCAGTAAGGAAAAGAGTTTTCGAAACACTCTGTTTTGGATGGAGGAAACCGCCATTCTAATGTGGGTGAGAGGCATAAAGCGTGAGCTGAATGGGTTTCCAAACGAAAACTTATTTATATGAACGTGGCCAAAGTTACTATAGTTTGCTAGGAATTCAACATTTCAAGTCTCAAAGATTTCTTATTTACTTTATTAATCCATGTTCCCAGTTTATAGAGCGATTTATCGGTGCATGGTATTCCAAAGAATCAAAATGTGTTTCTTCATTAACTTTTATCAATATGTAAGTTGCTCTGCTTCAGAAACAACTTTATCCCTCCCTTTACCTCCTGGCTCTCGCTTTGACAGCATCACACTCAGTGTTGTACTTGAACACACCTCGTGAGAGCTAGTGTGTGTGTATAAACGGCTATGTTGAGTGCAAGCTTCGGGCCTCTTGTAAGCTATTAGAACCAATCCACTGGAAAATAGGTTTTAATTTTGTGCTGAAATGCAGTTAAGGTTGAGGTAGCCCTCTTTTAGTGCTAAACCCAACCCGGTTAGTATTGACAAGCTCCCCCCGCTGCAAGAGCATTAGCATCGATCAGCCTCAGTTAGGCTTGCATGCTGCGGAAAACGTGTCGGACGACAGCAGGCTCTCTGGAAGAATTTCTGTCTCCTCCTCCACGAGTTCCTTGCATTTTTCTCTTTTCCTTTCCAACTTTGCACTCACACTGCTCAGATCAAACAATGCAATCTACCCCAGAAAAATCTTCAATCTTTCGGCTCTTTCCCGCTTGTTTGTGCTTCTTGCCTCAAAAGGTCTTTTTGAGATGCTAATTTAAGATGTGCCTTTGTAGATGTCGGTTAGCCCTTTGATATTCTCTGCCCAGAATCTGAATCCAGAGTGTGAATTTCTAACTCCTGTCTTGGTTTGCTGTTTTATTAGTGGTTCTTTCTATGGCAAGCATCGCTATTAATAATGCTTATGGTTAATATTTTTGCATATTGGTCAACCAAATATATTAAAGGTTAAATATAACCTTTACAAGAAGTGTAATTAGAAGATTTTTACATCTTAAAAATGAATTTTTCTGCTTTCATAGGTGCAAATCATGTTGGTATTCCAACAAAAACGGGTACAAATGCTCTTAGTATATATTTATTATACATTTTAAATCGGTTTCTGTTTTCGTCACCTTGTTTCTTTCCTCTGTGTCTAGGAGCAGTTGCCGGATCTGTGGTCTCACTTCCAGGATCTGAACCTGGAGGCCCATATGTATGCGGCCCAGTGGTTCTTAACACTCTTTACCGCCAAGTTCCCTCTCTGCATGGTCTTCCATATCACCGACCTGCTCCTGTGCGAGGTGATACATCCTCCTCCAGTCACAAATTTACACTGTGTCCTAACGAGGCATGACGCAGCAAGTCCCAATTGTGTTTTTTTTTCATTCTCTGCTCACTGATGGAGAAATGCTGTGTGAAGTGTCAAAATCACAGCCAATAGAATCGATCGCTTCCGCCTGATATTATAGCTTATTTTTAGCGCAGGTACGCGTTCAGTGTAAACCAGTGTTTCCCAACCTTTTTTCTGGCACTGCAAACTTTTTACAACTAAAAAATTCTACAGCTCACCACTATCCCACATAGACTAACCATCGTCAAAATTTTTCCTTTTCAAGAACTTGGAGACATTAGTAGCGTGTTTACTTGTAATGTTTGAAAGTCACATTCAGTGCTTGCGTTAGGCTATCTCATCGTCTGTCATTTTGACGGACAGGGTTGTAAAATCTCTTCTCTTCATATCTATTCATAATCTATTATTACCCATCATTTTAATTTTCATATTTTATTGAAAATAAGACATTTAATAGCTTTTATTTTTGTTCACATTTTCATTTTTAAATTATGAACTTACAGGACAGATTATGCATTTATTTATTTATGAAGAGATCAGATGAACAACAGAGACACAAAGCAGATGAATGTTTTTTCCCTGCAGTGACAGCGGAGGCCACTAAAACACGACATATGAACAACACAATATTACAAAAACCAAATATGATTTAGATATGAACAAAACGTGTAAAAAATGAACTGAACAGAACTCAATGGACAAGTCAAACCTTCCTCCTGGTTTGCATCGTCTTAAACGGGGTACTCGCCTGTGCGTAATCTAACGCATCAAGGGAGACTGATGCTGAAGTAATTGTCATTATATATGTGAGTCTCTCTAGGACAGACGACTTCTCGTGGCAGTTTTAATTTGGTGCCGCATCGCCCTCCAAGTGACAAGAGTTTCAGAAAGCGTCACAGAGGGCGATTTTATGAGTTTGCCTCTTAAAAAAGCAGGAGGTGTGCACAATAAACATTGAAAACATGTATTTGGAAGAGAGAAAATAGCAGAAAGTAATAAAAGGACTCATTTATGTTTAGGTCTAAGTGTTTTCTTGGTGAATTTAAATGAGTTAAATAACTGGGGTCTCTGATTTTCGTAAATGAAAAGGTATTATTTAATTAAAATAAATTATGAGACATTCAATGTCTCTTCACAAATTTGGACAGTTTTTAAATATTTCTTGTTGCTTAGTACTCTCAAAGACATTATTGGTGAAGCAAAAACGTGTTTGTGAAAAGCACTTTGGTGTGACCAAATAGACTTCATAGACTTCAATGTGTTCTGCAGCGCTGACGCGAGTCATGTGATGACCCTTGACGTGTATAAATATCACTCACTTTTGCACATTAATCATTGCTCTTCACAGTGACCGATTGTGGTTTGAAAACAGCAAATTTCTCTAAATGGTGAGGAGTTTTGAGGAGTTTTCACCTGGCAACCTTTCATGTCACACTAGTTGGAAAACACTGGTGTTAACGACCCCCAACACTTCAAACTCAAAGTTGCGCTGAGCTTCAAAAACATTAGATTATAGCAAATTTAGCGTGACATGCTTTAGTCCTCAGGTCATTAGCTGCACTGGTTTATAGCTGCTTTAGTTTACGAGGCAAAATTCATCATGTTTACTACTTAATTAATGCACATTTCTGGTCTCATTGTGAATGATTCATTGGTGCACATTATCCCATTTTTATTACTTTGTAATTAAATAGTAATAACAAATTATTTATAAATTGATCTGCTTCTGAAACTTTGTTTGCTTTTCGGCTAATGCCACAAATCCCTACTTTTCAACCCCTCACAGTTTTCAAGATCCAGTCAAAAACCCATGAATAATATCATAAACTCCCACCCTACATTTCTCTTGATATCCTGCTTTATTTGGAAATACATGAGATTATGGAAGTAAAAGGCATCATGTGAAGTAGAATTGGTATAGAATATACAGTATATGATAATACAAAATGTAATTTGTTTTAATTATGTCTGTGTTATTTATAGCTAAAATGTATTTTCTTGCTAAATAAACGAAGCTAATGAAGTTATTGTCGGGCTCAGTAATGCACATTAACTCTCTGAAAGTTCAAGTGCTTCTAAACTTCATGATCTCTTTTAGATTTCCCAAAGCAGGCATCTTTGACTTCTCAGAAATATGCTTCATGTCATCCAAAAGAAACGCTTCAACCTTTCTACTCCTCTGAAAGCTTATTCTTTTATTTTTTCCACCGCTTTTTCCCTGTTTCCTTTCATTCAGTGTCTGTGGCAGCCCGAGGCAGGACAATTAAAAGTTTACTCAGCCTGTCTCAGTCAATGAGTTGCATGATGAGAATCTGTTAGATCCATGCAAGACACCTCTCTCTTTCTCTCTCGCCTTGTCCATCTATAGCTTCACCTCTGATTCATTTTGTGTTCTGCCTCTCCTTTTGAGGAACTCGTTATTTATGCTCATATTCTTATTTATGCAATCTCCCCCTTATCGCATTTGTTTCATTTCAACTTCTTTTCTTGTACTTGTAAAAAGTAGCTTTATATTAAATAGTGAAAGGAAATAATAATTTAAAGAATGGTGGAATTTTTAACTGTCTAAAAGTGCCAAAATACTTTTTGGGGCCTCTCTGTGTACACACATGAATGATTAATGCAGAAATTCAGTGTGATTTCTAATATAAGAGCGTTATAAGGAAGATTCCAACAATCATAGCAATTCAAGCTTGAAGTACCACCTGTTTTCAGCAGGGGACAGTAAGCAAAACTACAGCAAGTTTCAAACTGTGTTTAACTTGACGGCAATATAAAAACACAGTGCTTATGACGTGATAACATGGACACATCCTTAGAAAAGCCCTTATAATAAATCTATTTTGGGCAGCTTGACGAATTAAGTATAAAAATGGATTGCTGTGGACTGTGGGCCAAAGTTTGGCTTATGTTAAATAAAATGGAAATAAACAATATTGCCTTCTAAAGCCACTTTTTGCATTCTTGTCAATTCTTTACTCATCTGCCACAATTATGTTATGCACTTTAATTTTCTGAATTATATTTACGATATAATTTATATTTGTAATTATTGAAATATAAATATTTTATCAATATTTATTGAATAATTTTTATTTGGGGCTTTCGTGGGAAATGTTTATATATATGATTAATTGCGTTTAATTCAATTAATTAATTGCCATTCCATGTAATTAATTTGATTTAAATATTTGTATAAATGCATCAAAACATACCCAGTACTAATAATATTAACAAATTATTCCAATAGATTATAGATCTGATAAAGAGTTATTCATTTAAATATTGCGTTGATGCTTGTCTGTTTCAGTTTGCGACTTTCAGAGACTTTCACCATTTTTTTTTTTTTTTTACCCCTATCTGTTTGTGGAGAACAGCATTCAAATATATAGTAGTTAAGTTAATGATGAGTATCGCGGCCAGCAAATCATGCCAAAAGTGCTCTTCAGCGAACACCCACTCCCATGAGGCACTGACTCTGTGTGTGTGTGTGTGTGTGTGTGTGCGTGCGTGCGTGCGTGCGTGCGTGCGTGCGTGCGTGCGTGCGTGCGTGCGTGCGTGCGTGTTTTTGTGATTTACGAGAACAATTTTGTAAGTTACAAACTGGTAATTACAAGGTTATTATGCTATAAATGTGATTTATGAGGACATTTGTAGTGTCCCCATAATTCAAATCGCTTAAAAATCATACTAAACAATGTTTTATTGAAAATGTAAAAATGCAGAAGGTTTTCTGTGAGGGTTAGGTTTAGGGGTTGTGTTAGGTTTAGAAGATAGAATCTATAGTTTATACAGTATAAAAGTCATTATGTCTATGGAAAGTCCTCATAATGATAGGTAGACCAACATATGTGTGTGTGTGTGTGTGTGTGTGTGTGTGTGTGTGTGTGTGTGTGTGTGTATATATATATATATATATATATATATATATATATATATAATAAATCTTTTGCATTTTGCAATGAAATTTAAATATATTGTTACTATACTTATAATCAACAGCTTTAGATCAATAGTTTAAAAATCTTCCATCATTTTTCAATTTATTACATCATTTTCAATTCTTCATGTGATTGTAGTCCCTCATTAAAGACGTTAAATACACAGTCTTGTACCTTTGTCTTTTTGTCTGATCTTTAAATACTTTTTGCTTCAAATCAAAGTTTATAATGTTCTGATTCAGGCTTTGTAAAAGTATCTGCTTATTGAAAAAAAAAAAAAAAAACTTAAGTACTCAGTCCTCATGGTTTTGTTCAGATTTTTTCAAGCAGTGTCAACCTGGTTTTCAAATGTTTTTGTATTCCATTTTATCTGCGTAACCACAACATTCAGCTCTAAAAGTCTTATCCCACCCGCCCCCCATTATACACACACACACACACATTCTCGCACACAATCACAAAATCACACACTCACAAAATCACACACTCACACACATACCACTGCAGACACACAATTATCCCCTCCATATTTCCATATTTTCCATTTAGCCCCCTAGCGCCATCTAGAGCCTGTCAAAAAGTGATAGTCTCTGCCGGCTGTTATAAATAGAGAACATGGGATATTTTTAGCCCTATGTTGCCATGTGAACGGGTTGTCTAAGTGATGCTTGAGATGGGTGTTTCCATGCGGAGCTGATTTCAGCATTGCTTCTCCGCTCTCTAATGTGATGCCACCTGCTCCCCCTGACACAAACACACACACACACACACACACACGTGTGTGTGTGTGCTTGATTGTTTAGCCTTTTCTTTCTCCCCTCCTGTCACTCCCACACATTTGAGCTCATTTTATGATTGAGCTATTTTAGGAAATGCAAATGCATTCAGCATCACACTTGTCATTTCCACATTTTGAGTAGAGCGCAAAGACAGCATTGCAGCCACTCTATTCCATTTCAACTAAATTGTTTTGTGTTTATTACAATAAAACAACTTTGAGTGTGGTCCATTCAGTCCTGGGGTATTGCTGTTATGTAGTTCCAGGCAGTTTGATCCTCAAAGTAATCATTTGAATTGTGATTTTGGTTATTTTTGAATAAAAACATTTCTATTCTCTTCACAGGGGCTGAACATCATCTTCAGCGTGGCTCTGGCTCTTCTTAAGGTACTGCATCTCACCACACATTCATTTCCTTGTCTTAAATAGTTTGTTAGAGACACCGGCTATTGATGATTTGAGTTGATGAAGCCTGTTAATGCCTCAAGATTTTTTTTAATTATTATTCTGATGCTCCTGTAGCAGTATGGGAAATATTGAGTGCGTCTCCCTCTGTTGGTCATAAATAATATTGCATTAATATTTTTCTTTTTTTTTTTTGCATGCGACTTGCATGGAGGCCTTACTATTTAATGTACCTAAAAATAATCAAGATGTGATTTAATTTAATCATAAAAACTTGTCACAGTCAGGTGTCGTAAGTTTCACTGTGAGTATTATCAAAAAGGAAACAGATGAATGTTTACATAACTGCCATGTAATGTCTTGTAATGGTCATGTGTCAATTGTATGATATTTACTATATTTTTCTGTAATTTCCATATCATTCCACCTATTTTTATGTATTTTGAAAGTATGAGAATAATACACAAATGGTGTATTGGAAGTATGAGCCAAAACATTTTAAACAAATTTTAATCTTAAAGAAAATAGTTTATAGTTAATACATTATTTCATGTTAATATTATTATTTTTTAACTAAATATATATATACTAATATATATCTATATCTATCTGTCTATCTTATATATATATATATATATATATATATATATATATATATATATATATATATATATATATATATCTACATTTGCAATCATGCTATATAGCCCTACTTCAGCACTGCTGTGATTCGGCCGTAGGTAAGTACAGTAGTGCTGATGTAGAGCCATATAGCATGATTGCGAGTGTGATATTGCTTATATACAACAGTTCAGTGAACAAGTAACTTTAAAAAAAAATAGGAAAAATAAAGTATGGTCACAAAAACTAATTTTTGCATGGAACTACTTTATTACGCGACCGATCAGAATCTGCCGTTGCTGGTTCAAAACAAATGATGCGTCCAAGCCTCCGTTAGTAATTCAAAAAGTTAACTTCAGAAATAGTATCACGGCTTGTGCTGTTTCTAACAATTTATTGGATAAAAAAGGATAGTGTCTGTGTGTGCGTCTGTGTGTGTGTGTGTGTGTGTGTGAGAGAGAGAGAGAGAGAGAGAGAGAGAGAGAGAGAGAGAGAGAGCGTGCGTTTGCAATCACCTGTTGCCACACCCAATCAGAGATGCTTTTAGCCTTAACAGTGGAAAATAGATGTCCAAGAGGGGGTATTCCTCTCTATTTTGTGGTAGCCGGTCCGCAAGAGTCATTCACTATAGAAACTCAGATAAAAAATCAGCACTTGAGTTCTGTAATATATCAGTCTGTTGTGTCTCTCAACATGAGCCTTAATCCTGAAGTTGTCCATTTAAAGCTACTTCCTAGATTTGGTCATGTATTAGTAATACGAGCGATCACGGAGCGGATTCACTTAAACGTCACCAACTGGCACATATTACACACAAAAATTATCTTTTGCCACCACCTGCTGGCTAACATATGTAATTTCAAAAATAAAGACAGTAACTCCTTACAGATACACTTTAGTTTAGAACAGCATGAACGGGGAGTGATACACAGTGATGCGTCGGAGTGCTGATGGTGTCACACCATCAGTGCTCATGGAACGTCTCTCGTCCAATCCGATTCAAGGACCAGAACTAACTGTGTTATTTATATATATTTATATTTATATATATATATATATATATATATATAAGCCTTTCTACCAAAAGGTCTTCGAAACCATTTCATAATAATAACACTATTAACAATAAAGCTTACTTAACTGGAATGAACAGGAAGTCGATTTGGTTTCTCACCTTTTCTGCACGCTTCTCAAACCACAAATGGCATTTTTCTTTCACAAGATGCATCGGCTCGTTAACAGAACATCATAACAAATTTCCACACTGTGTGGCTGCTGTCGGAATGATGCATCCGCAATTTTTCGGGCTTTGTTGGTTGTAATCTATCATCAGTGACTGTGGGTTATTACCCCTGCAATGCCACTATAGCTCTATTGATACAGAACTGCATGCTGCATTAGGACTTTCAGACATGTGTATTTTTCAAAGGTTTTATAAACAAAGGACAGCGATGATCACACTTTGGGGAAAAATCTGACTTTCTCATGTTGTTTAATGGAATTCACCTATAAACCACAAGTTGAGGAGAAATGCACCTGCTGTATAGCTTGAAATATTTTGTGTTTCTGTAAAATATATGTGATGGAGAGCCAAGTCGGTCTCATCACAGGATTTAAATGTGTCTAAAGGACTTTATTCTTGTGTTACTCACCCATTGTTTTATTGTGCAAATGTTTATATCTGGCCTATTTATTGTATTTATTGGTGTTTTTAACTCTCTCCTTTTAGCACTTATTCTTATGTATTTATTCCATGATATTGGATTAAAGAATGGGGAGGTGAGGGTTCATTTTATTTAATATAATAGTATGTTCCCATTTGTAAAGGTGGGAAAAATGTGTTTTTAAGCGAGCTGTCACTAGTGGGATGACAAGATGGACGATGAATGTTTGGAGCATATGGAAAAGGTTGTTAGCACTGCTTGAGCGCAACATACTCCAGCCTCCATTTTTGAGGGAGGGGAGATGGCACTGTATTAGTATCTAAAACAGGTCTAATTTTTAGACTGTTTTTTTTTTTTTTTTTAATGTAACCTTGTTTTCATGATAGCTTTTAAATTTAAGCAATTTATTTGCCATTCCTTCTCTCTGGTGTGATTCTCCTTGTGACCGCTCCAGTCCCTATCACAGGATAGTTCCCCCAAAAATGATGTTGTTACAAACCCCTAGGACTTAATTTTTTCTGTGGAACATAACAAAGAAAGTTGAACACATTTGAAACAACATAAAGGTGAGAAAATGATAGAATGTTATTTTTTGGGTGGAACATCCCGTAAATCATAGATTGTCATTCCCAATGTATTTAGCTTCCATTCTGTTTTAAAGGGGAGTTTACCATTATCGCTTGGGTAAAAATGTCTACTCCAGGGCTTTCAACAGTGGTGTCTTCTCACTCTCAGCACAAATACATTAGCTTTATCCACAAAGCCACACCTTTATGTAAGCTGCAATGACAGAATGACAAATGGTGCTATTGCAAGAACAAGCTGCGCTGCCCTCAATGTGTCTGAGCTAACCTATAGAGGAGGCTCGGATATATCCACTGATTTAATGTTGAGAAATAGACTGCCCTGCCCCCTGTTCTTTATTTACAGCAAATGTGAGAGCGAGAATATACTGTAATTTTCTCTTGTTTCTTTTTAAAGCTTTGCAAACTCCAGGTGTTTCACTAAAGAGGAACTACAGAGAATATTTGTAATTAAAAGAAATCTCAGGGGGCTAGAATTACACATGCCTGATTGTATAAAGTAATTTATTATCCTTGATGAAAGCATGCCTATTGGCCAACAATGTTTATGTAATTAGTTATGACAGAAATTCTCTCATGCCCTTAGCACTATGTTTAAACACTGGTGTGGTAGATGTTAAGCAAAAAGTTTACCTTTGATAAGAGACCAAATATATGATTGAAATGTTTAAGATTTTAATTGTCATAGCTTGGAAATGTTTGTTAAATCAGAACTTTTCGATCACAGACAGGGATTTTTAAAATAAGTGTTTATTAATTTGTTAAAATTATATATATTTGAATAAGTTCAATAATATTTCCTCGATTATGTTTGAAAGAAAAAATATAATTCAAAAACATTTTTATAAATATATAAATTATTCAGTATTTAACTTCTGAAACATGCAAATTCTAATATATGTGTATTAGATACTATATACTGTATATATACAGTATCTCACAGACGTGAGTACACCCCTCACATTATTAAAAGTAACAGTCAGTATCTGGTTTGGCCACCAGCTGCATTAAGTACTGCAGTGCATCTCCTCATGGACTGCACCAGATTTGCCAGTTCTTGCTGTGAGATGTTACCCCACTCTTCCACCAAGGCACTTGTAAGTTCCCGGACATTTCTGGGGGGAATGGCCCTAGCCCTCACACTCCGATCCAACAGGTCCTAGACGTGCTCAATGGGATTGAGATCCGGGCTCTTCGCTGGCCATGGCAGAACACTGATATTCCAGTCTTGCAGGAAATTATGCACAGAACAAGCAGTATGGCTGGTGGCATTGTCATGCTGGAGGGTCATGTCAGGATGAGCCTGCAGGAAGGGTACCAAATGAGGGAGGAGGATGTCTTCCCTGTAATGCACAGCATTGCCTGCAATGACAACAAGCTCAGTCCGATGAAATCTGTGGCAGACCATGACGGACCCTCCACCTCCAAATCGATCCTGCTCCAGAGTACAGGGCGTGGTGTAGCGCTCATTCCTTTGATGATAAATGTGAGTCCGATCATCATCCCTGGTGAGACAAAACTGTGACTCGTCAGTGAAGAGCACATTTTGCCAGTCTTGTCTGGTCCAGCGAAGGTGGGTTTGTGCCCATGTTTTGCAGATGATGTCTGGTAAGGACCTGCCTTACAACAGGCCTACAAGCCCTCAGTCCAGCCTCTCTCAGCTTATTGCGGACAGTCTGAGCACTGATGGAGGGATTGTGCGTTCCTGGTGTAACTCGGGCAATTGTTGTTGCCATCCTGTACCTGTCCCGCAGGTGTGATCAGGGCAAGCCAAAGCCTTTATGGGGCCCTAAGCAGAATTTGATTTGGGGGCCCCTCGGATTTTTTCCCCATTAATTAACTGTCTGTAGGTGTAGTGGTACTGGAAGCTTTGGCCATCAGGTTTTTCAGGGAATGTGAAGTTTTCCTTTATAGTCAGTGGCCCTCTGCTTACCAGATAAGTCCTTTCTGAGTCTGACTGGATAAACGAACACTCAGCTGGGTCAACTGGGGGAGCTGCTGATCCATGTGTAGGCTGGAAGTTGCTAAGGGAGTAGATGTGACATCGATCCCATTGACCACAGAAGTAGAAGGACCTGTAAGGAAATTACATTAATAATTATAATTAGAAATATTAATCTCAGGATATTCTACAGTAACTGAGCAAATACAAAGGCTGCTGTGCTTTTAACTTGTCACATCCACTGAGATTGAAACAGACATGGAAGGAACAGTAGGATCAGTGGATGCACGTGCTGGGAAGTGCTCCTCGCCTGCAGCGGATGGTCCTGATGAAAATAATAATAATAAAAGCTAGCCATGTTAGATGTCATATTAGAAGGTAATGCAACTGTCTGTCAAAAACAAAAAAAGATCTAACAAAGGCATGGTTTATCCATATAAATATATTGATCTTGGATTATTGAAAACCTGCTGTATCATCATCAGCTGTAGCACTGGCACTTGGGGCAGGTGGTGTTGGTTGTGCCCCACCTCCAAAATATTTCAACAGTGCTCCTAGGGAAGTTTCATAAGAGTACATAGTTGACGGAACAGAATGTTATTTTCACAACATAAATTATTATAAACAGCAGCACACCTAAACAACAACTCTTAATCTATATCTAGCTAAAGGAGGCATAATGATTTTGGAATATAATAGCAAAGACCCCAAAATGGTAGGCTAATATAAATAATGTTATGCTGTTATCAGTATCAACTTTATGGAACAGAAGCTTATTTGTATTACAACAATATATACCCAGGAAAGTTATTTTACATAGAAGACAAGTAATATGTTGTATTATAATATATTAAGATGTCAAGGTTATTTACGGATGTTTAATCAAACATGTTCTTTCCTAAAAAAGAAGATATGCTACCTAGGCTATGTTAACTAACAAGCCAGCTAACATTAGCTCGCAACATAGCCTAGCTACTTAACATACCTTTATCTTGCTTTTTTTTTCTCTTCCTCTATTTTCTTCTTTTTCTCTGCACCAGAGGGTTATGTCCTTTTTTGTGACATTGCTGTTTTGCTGCAATGCTGCTGCCTCATCAGTCATCTGTCTGACTGTGCTTGCATCCTGCAGGCCGTTAACATATTGTGTTTAATATTGTGTTTTTGTATAATTATAATTGAAGTATATAATTATATCATAATATCATAATATATCACAAAAAAATAAAAATAATAATCAATCTGTCATTTAATGTGCTCTTGGGGGCCCCCTGGTGGCCACAGAGGCCCTAAGCAGCCACTTAGTTAGCTTGAGCTGGCTCTAGGTGTGATGTTTGGATGTACCAATCCTGTGCGGGTGTTGTTACATGTGGTCTGCCACTGCAAGGATAATCAGCTGTCCTTCCTGTCCCCCTGTAGCACTGTCTTAGGCGTCTCACAGTACGGACATTGTAATTTATTGCCCTGGCCACATCTGCAGTCCTCATGCCTCCATGCAGCATGCCTTCATGCAGATGAGCAGGGACCCTGTGCATCTTTATTTTGGTGTTTTTCAGAGTCAGTAGAAAGGTCTCTTTAGTGTCCTAAGTTTTTATAACTGTAACAGCTTAAAGACATTAGTCAATTAAGGTCAGTGTCTTAACGACCGTTCCACAGGTGCAAGTTCATTAATTGTTTATGGTTCATTGAACAAGCATGGAAAACATTGTTTAAACCCTTTACAATAAATATCTGTTAAGTTATTTTTAAAATACAGTGTCCTGAAAAAGGGATATTTCTTTATATATATATCCAGGGTACCCGCGGGTCTTAAAGGGTAACTAAACCCCTGCTCAGAGTCTGACTCCACCCACTAGCAATATTTGAAAAATGCTCAAAGTGGGCAGACCCCAGCGGGGATGGAGGGGACGAACCGAGGGCGGGGATGAGCGGGGCGTGCACCTGAGACCCGTAGTGACAGATTAATTGACAGCTGCTGTCAGACTCTAAAATGGAGAGTGACTAGAGTGACGCAAGTAGCTTTGCCACGGAGCGGTCTTTTGAAGTCGAGGACCTTTCTCCCCCACCTTCACCTGAAGTGGAGGACGGTGAATTGTCTGTGGACACAGGGCCAGAGCCATATCAATTCGAGCCGCTGGCTCAAACTGCGGTTTTAACTCCCTGTTGAGCATCCGAGTGCGCATTCACCTTCACTCGCGTGCAGGAAAAACAAACGAAATGCTGTTCAGTGATGTTTATCCTTTTAGCAGGATTTTTATTTAGCAAGCTTCACTTGAACATAACATCAGTTAGCTGTTCTCTCAACTTAGAAGAATGTGACGTAAAGCCTAACGTCATCATGTACAAAACCGTATACCTCCAAATAAAACTATACAGGTAGTCAATACCGTAATACAATGTATAAGGGTGCAATACGTTTAACACTCCCGCATCGCGAACGCGCGTTTGTCGACCCCAGAGGATTAACTTTAGCCTAACCATAAATTGTGATTCAAATATATAAGATCACTCACCTCAAGACGCCGCTGAGGTGGTGGAGTCCATGCAGGAGGAGCAGCGTTTGGCACTGCGTCACTTTTCAGCGCGAGCTGTTTGGAGAAGCCCATTTCCACCTCCATTGCGTTGGAGAAGCAATCCGCGTAAAATGCAGTTTGCACACTCCTACAGCTCTAGGCGGGAACTCGCGGTCTTCCAGAACAAGGACGTGCAACCCCTGGCGCCTAATTTCCAAGTCTATATGGAAAGCAATACAGTCCAGCAGTGCTGTTGCAACCAGCAAAATTACACCTACGTACCATCCTGACCACTGTACTAAATACAGATAATCTACGCTAACTTGAAGCTATCCTAACTGGCGCTAATACTATGCTACTAACTAACTATGCTTCTAACAATACTACACTAACAAATATGTTAATTAACTACCTAGGCTACACGAAATAATCTAAATAACTATATAAATGCTATGCTAAATAGATGCTAAAATACTCTATCCTGATCGTTTTCAATACTCGCAATTCCAACTCCTGACTCGCTACAGTGGTTTTGACGAAACAAGATGGTTTTTATACTGCCATGGGCGTGGTAGCTCGTACCAAGGGCGTGGTGAGCTGGAACCTGCTTACGTCAGCTGTCACCACTTACGTCATGAAGTACCGCAAACAGCCAATAGGAAAATTCAACTGCAGTAGCCACCGTTCAACCTGAAGAGGGCAGCACTCAGACGTTTTTACACCATATATTGTAGAATTAAAACACTTTATACACAAATGTCAAAAAAATTACTTGAATCAATGACCAGTACTAATAAAGCCCCATTCTTACAGATCATTAACTAAAAAAAGTTGGTTTAGGGTTTAGTTACCCTTTAAAAACCTTGAAAAAGTCTTAAATTTGATAATCTCAAATTAAGGCCTTAATAGCCTTGAATTTGGTATACAAAGTCTTAGATTTCGTTTCAAAGGTCTTATATTTTTTTTGCCACCGTAACAAAATTAACTGTTAATGTAGGCTAATTAAACAATCATGCAGCGTAACGTTGAGTGCGCCTCACACTTCACGTCATAGCAGAAAGCGCGAAAGCGTGCGCACCCGTTACTATGGTTACTAGGCAAGTGAGGTACAGACCAAGATAGTAGCTAGCCTAGTTTGTCTGTTAAATTGGGAAAGTGTCGGTTTAATCCGAATTACGTTTGGGTCAAGTCTGTGCCAGGAAATGACAATAATATATGATATAGTTAAGTAACATAACACGACCAAGTGAGCTGTTCTATAATATCACGATTGCAAATATTACATTGAATGTATAGTTTAATAAACAAGTAGAATAGTTAATATGTAGTCACTTACAATTTAGACGCATTATCGTTTTGTTATATTTTACCGACGAAAATAGTTACAAAAGAAAAGCAACACTAAGCGCTGTCTTTTGTTATTGAATGATTCAGCAGTTTGAACGAATCGGTTTAATGAATGACTCAACGATTCATTTATTAAGACGGTCACTTGCCGCCACGTATTGGTTTATTGTTTAAAGGCATCATTGATTTTTTTATATTATTTGTTTAAACATCAATCTCATAAAATTATTTATTACAATTGATTGATAACAGCCCTTATTATTAAAACTGAATTTGATCAAATGTAAGAATTTGACAGGAAAGAGAATAAGGCATATATATAGTAAGGTTTAAAAATTGTCCTTATAAAAGTAAATAACGCCCTAGTGTAAAAATCACAATTATGCAGATTTAAGTAGGCTATGTAAAAGCTGATGAGAATATTGCTTCAAAATACATTTTTATTTATTTATGACAGACATTATTTAAAAAGTAGAAACATAATTATGTCATTAAAAATGTATTAGCCTATAACTTTATTATAAAAACTCCCTTATGTGTGATTTAAATGGAAGTAGCTTACAAATAAATAATTTTTAACCTTTAATATTAGAATGATGTACCATCTGGGGTTCCTTATGGTTTACTTTACAGCCTTAGTTGAGAGAGATTTTTTTCTTGTTATACTGTAGGCCCCAACTTAATTAATATGATATCAAACTGTTTCGATTACTTTTTTATTTTTTACTTGACGCAAATGTCTTGAACAAACGCTTTGAGAAGAAGTCACAAGCAGAAGTTGACAGAACTTGAGAGCCTGGGTGAAAAAATTGCAACCAAGGCAGCAGAGCTGCAAAGGCTGTAGTGTTCATTTGTAAGTTCAAATCTATTTGTTTATTACAAATAAAATCTGTGTTACGCTGTTGCGTATGTATTAAATACAACTGATAATTTAAATAAAATATTTTATTTAATTCAAGTAGCCTACTTGTACATAATTATTTTCTAGGGTTCAAAATTTATACAGATTTGACATTTTCCCCTCATACTTCTGTCGGAATGGGTACGAAGTTGGCATTAAATTTCATTTGAAATGGTATTAAAAAGGTCTTAAAAAGCCTTGAATTTCATTTGGAGGATCCTGGGGGTACCCTGATATCAAATCCCTTAGTCACTCAACCATGTACGCAAGTGCAACAGTGGGTGAAAGTTTTGGGTGCAGTTCCAAGCAACATAGCAGTATGACAATTACAATAAACATCTGATTTACACAACACAGTTTACACATCTTGTTACACAACACGATATACACCTAGTAATATGTAATCAGTGGAAATAAATTTGAAGTGTTGTGATGACTTTCAGCTGTCAGTTGCCATTGTGTTATGAAGAGAAGTATTAAATGTGAGTCCAGTCTGAGGCTAAAACAGTGCTGATATATGTATCGTGAGTGATCAAGAGTTCAAAAGTCGGATTGCTTGTGGGAAGAAGCTGTCATGAAGTCAGCTGGTGCGGTTCCTGATGCTGCGATACCGCCTGCCTGATGGTAGCAGTGAGAGCAGCCCATGGCTCGGGTGGCTGGAGTCTCTGATGATCCTCTGGAGTTTTTTCACACACCGCCTGGTACATATGTCCTGGAGGAAGAGAAGCTCACCTCCAATGATGTGTTTGGCAGTTCGCACCACCCTTTGCAGGGCTTTGCAGTTGAGGGCGGTGCTATTGCCGTACCAGGCAGTGATGCATCCAGCCAGGATGCTCTCTACGGTGCTGGTGTAGAACCGTGTGAGGATGTGGTGGTTCATTCCAAAATTTCTCACCCGTTTCAGGAAGAAGAGGCGCTGATGAGCCTTCTACACAACAGAGACAGAGAGTGAACAAACCTCTGTAGCTTCGGCCGCGAGAGCTTTCTCGTGTGTTATTTCCTTCAAAACGAGCATAAAAGTATCCGGGAGAGAGGCAGCGGTGTTCACGGTGGATTATTTATTCCTTTTGAAGTCTGTGATGATGTTAATTCCTTGCCACATGCTTTTAGATTCGGTGTTGAACTGTCCTTCAATCTTGTCCCTGTACTGGCGTTTGGCTGCTCTGATTGTTTTGCGGAGGGCATAACTGGTTGTTTATGCTCCTTCACTTTCCAGAATTAAAAGCGGAGGTTGGCGCATTAAGTGCCGCACGAACATTGCTATTAATCCATGGTGTGTGTGTATATATATATATATATATATATATATATATATATATATATATATATATATACATACAGTTGAAGTCAGAAGAATACATAAACTTAGGTTGAAGTCATTAAAACGTATTTTTTAACCACTCCACAGATTTCATATTAGCTTCATATTACCTTCAAACTCAGTGCCTTTTTGCTTGACATCGTGGGAAAATCAAAAGAAATCAGCCAAGACCTCAGAAAAAATAATTGTGGACAAGTTTGGTTCATCCTTTGGAGTAATATCCAACGGTCTGCCTGAAGGTACACATTCATCTCTACGAACAATAGCACACAAGTATAAACTCCATGGAACCACGCAGCCATCATACCGCTCAGGAAGGAGACACATTCTGTCTCCTAAAGATTAACGTAGTTTGGTGCAAAAAGTGCAAATCAATCCTAGATCAACAGCAGGACCTTGTGAAGATGCTGGAAGAAACAGGTATGCAAGTATCTATATCCACAGTCCTATATCAACATAACCCGAAAGATTGCTCATAAAGGAAGAAGCCACTGCTCCAAAACTGCCATAAAAACCCCAGACTACAGTTTGTACACATGGGGACAAAGATCTTACTTTTTGGGGAAATGTCCTCTGGTCTGATGAAACAAAAATGTATCTGTTTGTCCATAATGAACATCATTATGTTTGGAGGAAAAAGGGTGAGGCTTGTATGCCAAAGAACACCAACCCATGTATATACATATACACACACATTCTCTTTGGGGTTTTAATTATTTTGACAGTTATTTTATGAAAATATAAAAAAGTTTATACAAGAAATTAGTTTTGTGTATATATACAGTTTTGCAATTATTTAATGTGAAATCAGTGTCAGTATTATGAATTTATAATAAGCTTAATAATGTTTCGTGTATTATGTTTGATAGAAATTATATAATGAAAAGTTAATCCTGTCATAACTTGCAAATCCTTATTAAATCTTAATCTTAACTTTTCAGTCATTTTTACTTGTATAGCGCCTTTCACAACACACATTGTTTCAAAGCAGCTTTACAGAAATCATGCATTAACAGAAAATAGTCTTAGTCATCATTGTGTAGTTTGATAATATATAATTGTGAATTGTGTTTAAAAGACATTCTTCAGTTTTTTTGTGAGGGGTGTTTATTAAATGGTTTAAATTATTTTATTCAATGATTTATAATTTATTTTATATAAAAAGGAAAATTTTATGCATACATGTTTTTTGCAATTGTTTTCTGTAACATAAATGTAAGTTTAACTGAATTTATATATTAATTTAGTTTAATAATAATGTGAATTTGTAATAAGTTTAATTATGTTCCCTGGATAATAGAAATAATATTATTAGCTTTGTCACTAATGTTTAAAATGGTTATGAAATAGAAATGAGTATAAGCAGGTACACAGAAGCAGAGGGTTGAATAATCTGAAGGTGTGGGCGAGGAAGTAAGAGCTATACATAAAGAGAGCGAGAAATGGAGAGGGGGGGTTGCACTACCTCGCTCCTATTGGCTAGCCATTACGACATTCTCCCCGGAGGCTCCCAAACCTCCTCCCTTTCCCTCTCTCTCTCTCTCTCGCCCCATCTCACTCTCTGTTTCATCACATGTGCCTGTCTGCATCTTCCCATAGCGAGCATAAAGCAGCCATTAGCGTTTAGCTTGAGCAGCATCACAGTCTCGGCCATGTCCACTGTCCATTCGTCCACTGTCCTCTGTTCCCTAGCAATGCCCCTCCTATCTTTCTCTCATTGTCATCCTCTTCCTCCCTTGCCACCTTTCCACTGCCTTTTCTAGCATCAACAGCATCTCTATCCGTGCCTTCCTCCCCGTCTCTCTCTCCTGCGCTCGTTAACGTTCCCTTCCATCTCTCTGATGGGCTAGAGCAGTTAAGCACAGCAGAGAAGGCAGTTGAGCCATTGTAACAGAAGCCTGGGCTTCGTTGTTCACCAGAGAAGACAACCACCACCCAGTCCCAGACATCTACTGGCACCCTGGACCTCCGGCCTCTCTCGCTCTCTCCACCCTCATCCCACAGTTGGAGATTTTGGATGGACCTTTGGGTATTTCTTCTGGGCTGCTTCTTGACCAACAATGCACCTCGGTGGGATAGTGATAGATTGTTTTGTGGGAAATGTAGTTTCTTTTGGAGTGATGGATGCTTTGAATGAAGGCTTATATTCTAAGGTATTTCAGAAGAACTTCTGTGTTTTTACTCTTTTCTGATTGTTTAATGAGGCTTGAAATGACAACAAGGACTCAACGTCTCCCAGGACAGACTCCAATATAGCTCTCCTCCATCTCTTTCTGGCCTTGTGTTTATTTCTTGATGCAATTTGAAGCTGGCTTTTGAATTGTATCCTTAATGTAGTGCTGAATCTACCTGAAAATTCCTCGGAGGCACCAGTCCTTTTTTCTGGTGGTTTCTCGTTTCTGCATCATCGTACCTCATTAGATTAATCCAAAACCAGGGGAGGTCTGAGATCTAACATGGTGACTGGCTTTGAAGACGTGCAAAACAAGGAAGACATGCCGCCTGTCATCTGTCTCGCAACAACCACGCGACTCTTCTCCAGCCTGTTGCCAGGCAACAGATTGCAAATTTGAGAAATCAGAAGCTGGCCAATGATAAAACAGGATCCTCAGGTAGAAGCTTTTATCTCTTAGAACTGTGTAGCCACATTTTGCTTAGTTAAGGTTCCTATTAAACTCATATGCACAAATATGGTGTGAAGAAAAGAAAGCTAGGCGTGGTCTCAAATAGTGTTTACATTGCTGACACAAAATTGATTCGTATTCCCTCTGCAAGTGCAAAATTGCTCTGTTTTTTTATGCATGAATACATCTTGTCCGGACCGAATGACGCCTCTGTGCTCGGCAAGACTGCATCAGTGCCACATAATCAACTTCCTGGACTAAGGTTAAAGTACTCATTTACAAAATTTCCAAGATTGCTTGCTGTCTCCAGACCTCATCGTGGCTGACCCCAGGTCAGCCTCAGATCCTCCATGGGAGGACGACACTGTGGATTCTGGAGGCGCCCAAGAGTCGCTTTCACCCCTGACTCCAGAGAAAGACTTACCCTCACCGCCTCTATGGGGCCAGATGCCGCCCGTGGTGCGGAGACTGGAGGAAGGGGGCTCTGGAGAGGACAAAGCTGGGGTGGAGAACGACAGCACTGATGGAGTCATGGGCCTGCTTGGCATGGGTCATCGCCTATTTGTGCCCCGACTACTGGCGGTGAGGGACAACGGCCTCAAAGCAAGTCTTGTGCATGTACATCTATTACGTGATATGTTGGCAAGGGCTTGCCAGGCTTCTTGCTTGGACTTTATATGTGCTTTTGTAGAAGTGGTGCAAACTACTGTTTGTTAATGATCTTGTTTCCTTTGTGATGTAATGATGTTGCTGTAAATGCTGAAGACTGTTCTCCTTTGTTGTCACTGGATATGTGATTATTTGCTTGCTAAATTATGTTCAAATAAAAATATAATGTAAAAACAAATAGTGTGCAGGATTGTTAAGTTCACCAATGGGCAGCAGAAACTCACGCAGGATTATTACTCTTCTGGCTGTTCATGAGGTTAATTTCCTTAAATTGTCTATTTATTTCATCATTCTTTTTTTATCTTTACACGCAGACATCCAAGGAAGATCTGCTTCAGGCCGACTTTGTGGGTGCCCTAAAATTTTTCCGCATCCAGCTCCCAAAACGCTACAGGGCTGCGGAGAACGCCCGGCGCCTTATGGAGCAGGCCTGCAATATCAAGGTAGGAACCTACTCAAAAATACCCACATTAGAGTGCCTCAGAGAGGCATTCAAAAGAACAAACTTTTTTAGGGCACTTCCCTGTGCATTCTGTATCTATAGAAGTGACTGTATTGCCATGATACAAGATATTTCTCTCAAATTTAATCACGCATCCCACACAATACTGATCTTGTCTAAAGTTTTAGCTTATCTCTAATGAGCCTATGTGAAAATTGACTAGAACATTCCTATAGAGAGTGAAAATAAGGATAGAAACTTAGTTTACTCAAGTGTGCAAATGCACGAATGCTTGGCCAAAACATTGCATGCTTATGGTCCTATTGTACATGCACTCTTGCGGTACTGTGGCGGTAACAAACCTCAGTATTCAATGGGCGAGTTATCTTCAGTTGCCTGTTAAAGCAAACTACATGTACTATAATCTAGGTAGTTGGCTATAAACAAGTGGACCAACAAATGACCATTTGTGCTAATGTCCGCTATAGCCCCTCTCGCGGCAGCAGTATGAATTGCAAACTTGCATTTTTGAATGTTTGAGTTCACTAATGTACAGTATGTTTCAGGACTGAAGCTTAAAGTTGTGACAGATATATTTGGTATGGGTTAGGGTTAGGTAAGAGAAATAGGGGCAAAAGTATATTTATTAAAAGTACAGCCATAAAACAAAGCTTTTTCTTCCATTTCTCTTAATACACATTTTCTCTCTTAATATAATATTGTTTATTATTGTTATTAGGAAACAATAAAGATGTTGACTGCATGCATCCTCTCCAGTATTTCTATATGCTTAATATGAATATATATGACATGAGATAATATAAAGTTGGCTTTATGTTTTTTCGCTTTGGGTGACATTTTCATTGTATGACAAATTTGATGCTCTAAATTACCCAAAGCTCGCACACAATAATTCAGAGTATGCTTAGACCTTGTCTGGTGGGACCTGCTGTTTCAGAAGCACCACCGAGGTAAGTTGGTGTAAGGACTCAAGGATAAATTCCCAAAAGTCTGTTGTCTCAGACTCATTCCAAAGGACATTTATATGCTTTTATCAACTTCCCATTTGGGCTAGTTCTTCTTCCATATATGCTTTCAAGAGTTTATATTGTAGCTTTAAGGGAAAGGGGTTAGTTGTGTTCATTTGTTTGTGTGTTGCTGAGCTTGTATGGTATGTTCAGGAAGGAAAGAAGAGTTGAGATCATGACGATACTGTATTCATCCCCTACCCTGCATCTCTCTCTCTCTTTCCTTCTGTTTAAATGTCCTCTCATTATCACTAACAGCAGGATATCCTGTGCTCTCTGCTGTGCATCAGTAATGCAGTAATTGTGTATTGTGTTGTTTCTCTACAGATGACTGTGTGTATGCTGCAATTAATTCTGACATCCTTAAAAACGTTTTCCCTAACACTTGTTATAGGGAAATTTTCTGTGGTATTGCTTGTATCCACTGTCTGACTATGTTCATGATGGAGTTCTTCCATACTGCATAATATACCGCATACTACACTCACAAGCACTTTATTGGAAACACTATGGTCCTAATAATGTGCCCAACGTGGTTCTCAGTTACAGAAATACTCAGACTAGGCTGTCTGCCATTAACAATCATGCCACAGTCAAAGTCACTGATATCACATTTTTTACCCCATTCTGATGGTTGATGTGAAAATTAACTGAAGCTCCTGGCCCATATCTGCATGATTTTATGCATTGCACTGCTGCCACACGATTGGCTGATTAGATAATTGCATTAACAAGAAGGTGTACAGGTCTTCCTAATAAAGTGCTAGAGTATGAAATATACTGGAAAAATAATAGTAGGTAATATGCTGTTCCAAACACGCTTTACTCTGACATTGGGCAAAAACCCTGAAACAGGCAACATTTAGGACCCAGCGAGACAGGAATGGGAAACCAGAAAGGGAGAGGCACTCTGTGGGAAACAAGCACCTGAGTGAGGTGATGTAACCAGTACATTCATCAGCTTACAAGTGAGTCAGCAAAGGCAGTGGGGCACGGATTAATTTTTCTTAAGGATCATTATTTATTTTGATTTGGGCCACGCCCAATTTCAAGCACCCATGATCTATTTCTCTTTTTCCACACCTTTGCTTTTACTCATGTGTCTTTTTCTTTATGAAAAGCAAGAATGGGTTTAAACCTGACTTTACTTGTGTGGAGCAGTTCACAAGGAGAAATCTGCGGTCTTTACCCCTTCACAGCGTCTTCAGAAAGGATACTTTGTGCTTAATCTCAACTATTAACTTCTTCTCGAATGCAAATCACATCATGCTGTTTTATCCAACTTATTTTGAAATTTTGTAACTAGATTTTATACTTAAATGAGTTCTGTATTGCCGTTAGTACTCGGAGCATCTGCGTTGACCGTGCCTCATTGGCTCCGGCTCCCGGTATCCGTGTAAATGTGTGTGTATGTGTACTTAGTCACACTTTCCTTTTTATCTTCTGCAAACAACAGTGAAAGGTAGGCACAACAGCAGATGAATGAGGAAATGTTGGGATAAAGTGTGCGAAATACACATGTGAGGGGTATGAACTGCTGTTTGATCTGCCATTCAACCTCAAAACTTGCACAGTTCTGTTATTTTTATATGCACATTCACCCTTGGTGTATTTTTACACTGTTTTAAGTTGATTTCTTGAAGATCCTGCCATTGTCAGTGTACTGGGATGTCATGTGGATGTTTTTTTCCCTGAGATAACGTTGCTATGAGACTGTAGGGAGGGACGAGACTGTGTGGCCAGGACAGGAAGCCTTGTGCCATATGTCCATATCAGAACTGGACACAACACACCACACACATAATGTGCCTCCCAAAGGCTGTGCACAAATGACTTCTACCACCCCCTGAATGGAACATTTTCATCCAATTACGTTCAAGAGAGGAGGAAATACAAGGCAGTGGTTAGTCTTTAAATTGGTGTAAATTTAAAGAGGATAAAGTCACCAGTTAATGAGCTTATAGGGTTGATGGAATTCACCGGCACCTGCTTACTCTGATGGCAAAAGCACCAGCTGTATTCAATTCCCCGCACTGGTTTAAGAGTATGATTCCAAATTTCACATCCTCTTGATATTGAAAGAGGATATAATCGAAAGGAGACTGCAACAGAGACATGTTTTGAGAGTGAAAATTGCCTCTGAATGGGAATCATAAGACTCCAAAGCATTCTGCAACATATCATCTTGAGTCCTTGGCTGCGGCTTCTAGATATTTGCATTTGGATACTTATTAAACCAGGAACAGTCACGCTTTAATTCTTTTCAACATATTTTGGTATTTTCTGAGAGGAAAAGAAGGACAGTGAAGGCTAGGGTATCATTTTTCTGTGTGCTGTTACATCTTTTGCACAGTCGAGCACTCTTGCCTTTCCAAGTTTACTCTTCCGAACGCAAGCCCATACTGACGTGTTTGACGCATGCATGCATGTTTTAGTAGTCAACGGCAGGCACATGTCAAGGCAATATGCATAGACTGCAGACTGTTGCTGTTTCTGGAAAACTACACGCATACGTTGCTGATGACAAAATGTATGTCACGTACACTGTGTGCAAGACATTGTGGTATGCAGAAAACTAAAGAAATCTTTGGCCTTTAGATGAGAAAAGAGACACAAAAAAAAAAAAGTCAGAACTGCCAGGGGAGTTAGAAGACCCCTTCCTGTCACCCATGTGAGCGCACAGTGTAAAGGGCAATGGTGCGTCAGAAGTGTAGAGTCGTGGTTTGTCTGAAGAACCCAAACTTCCCCTGCCTTTCTTTCACTCTTTCGGTTTCCAGTGGTAACTACCCACATAGTCCTACGAGGCCATGGGTATTGATATGAACCCTTTATATGCTGGATAAGCAGCGTGCTATTCTGGAATTTACAGTAAGCGGACAAATGGACCTTTGAGTGTAAGTTCTCTGGAGGATTTAAGCGAGATACACAATCCTTGAACTTGACAAAAACACTGCCTAACTGAGAAAGCAGTAGATGACAAAATCAGGTGTGTTTGTGTGTGAGTTCCTCCATGGTTTTCCCCCTCCCCTCCCTTTATTTCCCGCCTCAAGGGGCCGGCTTTTATCCGTAGGAGACTATCAGCTGCCCAGTCTCAACAGATTTGTCAGCACTCTTTCTACTCCTCCTCCTTCCTTCTATAGTTTCTTGAAGCTCACCTGTTTCATTCAGTACTCCTGGGCTCATACTGTACGTGCTTTTAGAAACATTGCCATGATGATGCAGGAAGTGTCTATAACGGTAGCTTACAATGCACATGTTATCAATCAGATCTACGAAGAGGACTTCTTTGCCAGTCTGGTGGCCGACTCCAAACCCAAACCAGCGGTAGGTCTCATTCAAACAACTTTTTTTTTTACCTTTTACATCCTTTAATCATGTTGTAGAAAACAGCAATTGCCTGTTTTACTTGCCAGTATCAGGATCTGTTTTTGTAAGACTGTGAAAACGTACTTTTGATACTGTCTCACACTGTCCTGTATGGACAGGATATGGTCCTGTAATGAAATAACGAGGCTCCACAATTTACTCCATAATCTCCTTTTTTTCGGCTCCAACTTGGCATTCCTTGGAATACTGTGTATGTGTGTTTGTAATCAGATTCAGTTCTGGAGCAAGCCATTGGTCCATGCTTTTTTGCATGTTGTGAATCCTTTTTTCCACCAACGTGGATGTTTTGAATACCCAGATGAGCCTAGTGCCCTGAATATTCAAACATTTGTTTATGTCAAAGCACTGGTTTACTGTAGTTCTTACTTACTTTACTTACTTACTTACTTACTTACTTAGAGGCACCAAAACACTTTCCCGGACTTTCAGTTTCATCATACCACGGTGGTGGAATGACCTTCCCAACTCAATCCGGGAAGCTAACTCACTCTCTATCTTCAAAAAACGGCTAAAAACACATCTTTTCCAAAAGCACTTAACCGGTCACTAAAAAAAAATACAAAAAAATAAAAAAATATTTACATTTCTTGTTGCACTTAAATCTGTTTTGTATACTATTCTGATGATAGTGAAACTTTGTAATATGGCAGTTTTTGTACCACTGTCTCCCTAAGATGATTCGCTGATGTTCCTCCTCTTTTGTAAGTCGCTTTGGATAAAAGCGTCTGCCAAATGAATAAATGTAAATGTAAATTTACTTTTCAACAAAAAAAACATGGTTAAAAACATACTGTGGCATTTTTAGGTTAATGTACGTTTGAGTGTGAGATGGTAAGAAATTGCACGTTTTAGTGTTGAACTTCAATGGAAAGTCAAGTTCATGTACTCCTATTTGAAGTACCTGTGTTGGTGTTTTGTTTATATACAAAGTCTTTACTTGCTGAGTTAGAATGAACCTTCAGCTTCATCATTCGTACCACACATGTTTAACAAAGTTTCATGAAACCTCTCTCATGAACTTTCCATATACATATTGAGTGTTAAACCCTAGTTTAACATTTGTACTGAGAGCTTGAGTTCCATGTGAAGTTTGCCAATTTCAATGTGTCATTTTGTGGTTGGTGGCCACACGACATATCCGGACTGAGTGTTCTGTTACCTCTCTTCGTCTAATGATGTCTGGTCTCTTATCTACACCACTGAATGTCAGATTAATGGGCTGCTGCTTGTTCCTCTGCATTAATGATGGGATACATGTGTTCCCTTTCTCCCATTCTCATCTTCTTATTCTCCTTGCTTGCATCACTGTTACTATTGCTATTGCTCATGCTTAGGGTTGAGGATTTAAACAAACCCCTAAACCTAAATATTAAACTTTGGTGCATAACTGTTCCTGCACCGCTTGTACTCCAGACATGATTGACACCTCAAATCATGCGGCATGTTGAGGAGAGGTGTGCTATTACTATGTGATTCACTATTTGTATTAAGCATTTAAACCTATGATTTTCTCCTGGCAGACAATAAAAGGCACCCAAGCCATATCAGTGGATAAGAGAAATATAAAGACTTGTAGATGGGATTTTTTTTACTTGGATTAATAAGCAACCATCTAACAACACCCTAGCAACCACCCAGAACACCCTGGCAACCTCAAAACAAGGTACTGAAAATATTACAGAAACATTATAAACCTCATTAATAACAATAGCAACACCCTGGTAATGACCAATGCTGTAGAATTGTGGCGACAATCCCATTTATCCCGACATTTTGAATCAGTTGTTTCGTTCTCATCCCTGTTCACTATGTTCTGAGGAGTATCATGTTCACATTCCTCAAACAGCACAGTGAACACTTTGTGCTGTAACAGAGGCAAAAGTGGAAGGCTGACACCTTCCCTTTTTAACATATCGAGAAGTCAACTTAGCCAAGCTTCAAAGCAAACTTTTGACTTGTCATCATTACTACTGTACAAAAAGTACAGCTTCAGTGGTAAAACAAGTGGTGCTACTTGACCAAAACAGGTTCCTTGCTCCAGAGACCCTCATCCCCAGGGGCCGGTTGCACCAGCTATACATCAGTTACACCTTAGCCTAGTTGTGCCGTAAATGTGTACAAAGTCTCAATTTACACTCTACTAAATCTTTGAGCGTTGCAACATTAAACTTGGGTAGAACGTAACCCTATGTATAAACAAAATATTTACAGAAGCCTCCGACCAGGAATAACTGTTGGAATAAATAACCAGACTGATATTTTATGACATCAATGAGCTCATGTTTTGCGTGACAGGCTTCAATCCTTTTGACATGCAGTGTGATGTTTACGTTTACACTCATTTACATTTACGAGAGAGAAAAAACTTTTAAGCTCTTCAGCATGAAACTCTTCTAACGTTGCAGTCTGCGCATCTTATCTCATGGCTCGTTGAGCATGACACCTCGGAGAACTCCGCATGTGGAGGCTCATGCTACTCTCCATGATCCAAGCACTTTTTAGCCCTATTGAGAGTAAGAACCACTAATCACGATCACAAGGAGGTTACCCCATGTGACTCTACCCTCCCTTGCAACCGGGCCAATTTGGTTACTTATGAGACCTGGCTGGATTCGAACTCGCGACTCCAGGGGTGGTAGTCAGCATCAATACTCGCTGAGCTACCTAGGCCCCCACATATATATAGGATATTAAAGTTTATAAATGTCTATTTATTTAATAAAGAGTATTTATTTATAACCCCCTTATTTATATTAGATTCAGTTCCTTTCTATTGTTATTTACACAGGACATATATACTATTTATCAAATCAAACTTCATTATGTATCGTATTTTAATGTGTGTTATTTATTTAGAACCACCCCCTGATATTTCAAGTAACTTTTCAGTAAATATAATGCATTTGCCTTGTTTTTTTTTTTTATATTAAATCAAAGAAAAGTTAATATTTTTACTATTACAATTTTCACAAAATGTATTTAGAAAATTGTAGTTTATTTAATTTACAGTGCATCCGGAAAGTATTCACAGCGCTTCACTTTTTCGACATTTTGTTATGTTACAGCCTTATTCCAAAATGTATTAAATTCATTATTTTCCTCAAAATTCTACAAACAATACCCCACAATGACAACATGAAAGATGTTTGTTTGAAATCTTTGCAAATTTATAAAAATAAAAAAAAATTATAATAATTCACATGTACATAAGTATTCACAGCCTTTGCGCAATAATTTGTTGAAGCACCTTTGGCACCAATTACAGCCTCAAGTCTTTTTGTGTATGATGCTACAAGCTTGGCACACCTATTTTTGGGCAGTTTCTCCAATTCTTCTTTGCAGGACCACTCAAGCTCCATCAGGTTGGATGGGGAGCGTCGGTGCACAACCATTTTTAGATTTCTCCAGAGATGTTCAATCGGGTTCAAGTCTGGGCTCTGGCTGGGCCACTCAAGAGCATTCACAGAGTTGTCCCGTAGCCACTCCTTTGTTATCTTGGCTGTGTGCTTAGGGTTGTTGTCCTTTTGGAAAATGAACCTTTGCCCCAGTCTGAGGTCCAGAGCGCTCTGGAGCAGGTTTTCATCAAGGATGTCTCTGTACATTGCTGCATTCATCGTTCCCTCGATCCTGACTAGTCTCCCAGTTCCTGCCGCTGAAAAACATCCCCACAGCATGATGCTGCCACCACCATGCTTCACTGTAGGGATGGTATTGGCCAGGTGATGAGCGGTGCCTGGTTTCCTCCAGACATGACGCTTGCCATTCAGGCCAATCTTTGTTTCATCAGACCAGAGAATTTTGTTTCTCATGGTCTGAGAGTCCTTCAGGTACCTTTTGGCAAACTCTAGGTGGGCTGTCATGTGCCTTTTACTAACGAGTGGCTTCCGTCTGGCCACTCTACTATACAGGCCTGATTGGTGGAGTGCTGCAGAGATGGTTGTTCTTCTGGAAGGTTCTCCTCTCTCCACAGAGAAATGCTGGAGCTCTGTCAGAGTGACCATCGGGTTCTTGTTCACCTCCCTGACTAAGGCCCTTTTCCCCCGATCGCTCAGTTTGGCCCTGCGGCCAGCTCTAGGAATAGTCCTGCTTGTTCCAAACTTCTTCCATTTACAGATGATGGAGGCAGATGATGGAAGTGTTTAAAATGACACATTTTATTATGAAAATTATAAATTAACTGCATCAGCATTTATATCACAATCTCAGGAACCCTCTGCAGTTTCATCATGAACCTTTAGGTGTTTATGAACCCTCAGTTGACAAGACCTGTGTTACTCAATGAATATATGTAAGCTTAAATCACTGATCATCTTGGCTTCCATATTTACATTTAAATTTATGTATTTGTGGACACCTTTATCCCAAGTGATTTACAGTGCATTCAGGGTATACATTTTTACAGTTTGTGCTTTACCTGGGAAACATAACCATGACTTTGGCATTGCTAGCACCACACTCTGTTCAGCTTCAGGAACACCATAGCTTTAATAGCGGCAAGGTTTAGGTCACAAAAGTCATCTCTGCTTTCTACTCTCTTCCTCAGGTGCCAACAAAGAAGCTCAAGAAGTTTGAGAAGGAGTGTCAGTCTCTGAGAGAGAGCCAGTTACAACAGGAAGACCCCATAGACCGATATCAGGTAAGCAGAAACCTGACTTAGCACCGCCGCCTCATCCTCACATTCTACGTTCATCTTCATCCTATCACTCTGTCCCAGCTCAGAACTGTGTAGCAGGCTGCACTGAAACCCACAAACTCTGTACATCATACTCTCAATGGAGAAAGAGTGAGAGGGAAAGCGAAATGTTTTCGAGACATTTGTTGAACAAATTGTAGATGGCTGTTTTTTTACGAAGTGTTGAAACGCTTGCGAAGCATTAGTTAAACAATTATTTAACATTGTAGATGCTGATGCACAAATCTGTTGTGAAACCATTGCAAAATATTCGGTGAACGATTGTTTACCACATCGTAGATGCTTGTTTTTTTATCAGATTCTTTTCCAGTTTTATTTCTTGTTTTTATAATTGTAAGCTAACAATAGCGAATTTAGTCTTTTGTTTACATGTTCTTATGCGCTTAAATGTTGGATTGTACTTATTTTGTAAAAAATTAAATAAAATAAAAAGCAGTAGAAACAAGTGTTTGAGATTAGAGATTAGTGTTTGTTTATTGCATATATTTTGTTTTATTTAAATGTAACATTTAATGAATTTTTATGTATTTTGTGGAATGATGTTATTTTTTATGTTTGTATTTGTTTTATATTCATGGAAAAAATAAAAGTTTTAGATTTTTTACTCCTTTTTTTAAACTCTTTCTATTTTGGTGAAAAATGTTTTTTGAAAGTATTTCCAAAAGCAACTAAAAATGTTGGAAAGCCAAGCTATGATAAAATGAAGCTCCATTACTCCTTGCAAGCTCATTTCCTTGCCAGTACTTCCTGTTTATCCTCTTCTTCCCTCACCTATTAACCAATGAGATTCCCTTTCTCACCTTATGAGACTTTGTTACTCGCCCCGTTTAACCAATGAGCTGTTGCGGGGGGTGGTGGACAGGCAGTGAAAGTAAGCGGTGTTGTATTTGACCATTGGTGCTGGAAGAGGAAGGCCTCTGCGGTTTTTGTTCTAGTGGTGTGGTATTGAAACTCTGGTGCAGGTAAGGCTCCAGCCCACCAGCATCTCATTGGCTACTAACAATCTTCTGCCTGCTTCTCTGTCATTGTTTTCGTCCTTGTTTCTCTGTTGTATTTGAATTTGTATTGTTTCAGGCTTTTCCATGTTACATCAACCAGCAACTGCTATGCACAACTACTGAGTCCAAACTAACAAGCAATGTTTATATGAGAGTGTGTTTGCAAATGGAAGTCAGATGACTGCTTTTCCTCTTCCTGATAAGGAATTGTGTGTATCATGTGAGAACACTTTGAGGGGAGACTCCATGTTACAAAGCAGGCTTTCTAATAAGATAATGCAGAAGTCACTGCACTGTCATTTAGTTTTAATCATCAGGACATGACATGCACCATATCCTGGGGTTATTAATAAAATTATTATTTAATTACTATTTTTAAACACGATTACAATCATATTTTATCTAATTACACAATGATGATTCATTGACATAATAGACATTACAGTTTTATCTTCTGTTAATGCCGGATCTTCTGTAAAGCTGCTTTGAAACTATGTGTGTTGTGAAAGGCGCTATACAAATAAAATTGACTTGACATGCAGAAATGTATCCTAGATCAGCATTAATCTCTAAGCACCTTTAAAGATGAGCTCTCTTACTCTTAGATCGAACTCTTCTGGAAAATTAAGAAAATGGTTAAGTTGTCTCTAATGTTATTTGTAGGGCTAGGCAGATTTTTCTTTGCATTTTCTGTGGTGATTTAGGGGGAGTGTCTACAGAGCCTGATTGGTTTTCTGAAATCGTTTTGTATTCCCTCACTATAAGTTTTGTGTCCCCTCGCAATAAGTGTAGCATTCCCTCACATTGTTTTGCATTCCCTTACTTTAAGGTTTGTGTTTCCGCATAATACGTTTTGTGTTTCCTTGCAATTGTTTGCGTTCCTTCACAACAAGTTTTGCATTCCCTCGCAACAAGTTCCCTCGCAACAAGTTTTGCGTTCCCTTGCAATTGTTTGCGTTCCTTCACAACAAGTTTTGCATTCCCTCGCAACAAGTTCCCTCACAACAAGTTTTGCGTTCCCTTGCAATTGTTTGTGTTCCTTCGCAACAAGTTTTGCGTTCCCTTGCAATTGTTTGTGTTCCTTCACAACAAGTTTTGTGTTCCCTCGCAACAAGTTTTGCGTTCCCTCGCAACAAGTTTTGCGTTCCCTCGCAACAAGTTCCCTCTCAACAAGTTCTGAGTTCCCTCTCAACAAGTTCTAAGTTCCCTCTCAACAAGTTCTAAGTTCCCTCTCAACAAGTTCTAAGTTCCCTCTCAGCAAGTTCTGAGTTCCCTCTCAACAAGTTCCCTCTCAACAAGTTCTGAGTTCCCTCTCAACAAGTTCCCTCTCAACAAGTTCTGAGTTCCCTCGCAACAAGTTTTGCGTTCCCTCGCAACAAGTTCCCTCTCAACAAGTTCTGAGTTCCCTCTCAACAAGTTCCCTCTCAACAAGTTCTGAGTTCCCTCTCAACAAGTTTTGCGTTCCCTCTCAACAAGTTTTGCATTCCCTCTCAACAAGTTCTGAGTTCCCTCTCAAGTTCCCTCACAACAAGTTTTGCGTTCCCTCTCAACAAGTTCCCTCTCAACAAGTTCTGAGTTCCCTCTCAAGAAGTTCCCTCGCAACAAGTTCCCTCCCAACAAGTTTTGCGTTCCCTCTCAACAAGTTCCCTCTCAACAAATTCTGAGTTCCCTCTCAAGAAGTTCCCTCGCAACGAGTTCCCTCGCAACAAGTTTTGCGTACCCTGAACGCAGTTCCCTCACGAACAAGTTTTATGTTCCCTCAGAATCGAGTTCCCTCACAACAAGTTTTATGTTCCCTACGAACGAGTTCCCTCACGAACAAGTTTTATGCTCCTCAGAATCGAGTTTTGCTTTGCTCCTAATACATTTTGCATTCCATCACAATAGGTTTTGCGTTTCCTCGCAATAAGTTTTGCATTACCTCGTTATAGCTTTATCCATCCCTTATGAAAATTATCCATGGTTTTATTTATTCAACTATATTATTTGTAGTATAGCCATACTAACAACAAAAAAATTACAACAGTCATGTTTACTGCAGTTTTACTACAGTGAAACCATTTTTGTAGTTTTCGTAAGGGCATGCTTTATTTTGTGGAAACCATGGGTTTAATAACTATAGTACATGGTACCACAAATTAAACATGGAGTCATTATAGTAAAACTGTAGTAACAATAATTATATATATTTTTTTATTACTATAGTTTTGGTTTTCCTGTATTCTTATTACTATGGTTTTACAACAAATATCATGGTTATAATATGGTTTACTGTAGTAACAATTGTGTGGTTGTGCTTTTACTAGAATTTAGTTGAACTACAGTATGGTTAGTAGTAAAACCATAACAACAACAAAATTTTGCATGGTTTTACTTAATAGTTGTTGTGAGGGATGGATGAAGACTTTGCGATGGAACACAAAACTATTGCAGAAATCAAATTCTCTCACTGTCCTCTGTAAATATCTGTTGAATTCAAACATGGTAAAATGTGTTAAACAGAGGTGAAAGTAATACAATCTTGTTGGTAGCTAAAAGAATAATCGGATAAGCCAAATTAAGTAATAAACTATCACGCAAGGGTCAGTGGATGAATTGTATTTTGTGAATATCGGGCGTCCCAATTCTGCATAATTCTTTAGTTGCATGGTGTGTAGCCTACTACATTTTTTGTTGCTTTTCTACAGTGTGACCAAGTACTACAAGTTTGATGTTACTGTACATTAGACATCAAATATGTTATAATCGGCTGTGTTTGTTGCATTGCACAGTAATTTTGCTTTCAGTGTGAATAGAAAAATAGTTTGGACACTTTAAGTGATGGCAAAACATTTTAAACAAAACAAAATATGTCATGGGCAAATTTTTTAATCCTCATTTGTATTGTGCCATCATTTTATGTGACATTGTGTTGTATTTATGTATTGCAGAATGGTGAGGCTTGCACAATCATGTACTTTCCTAGACATTTCTATATTTACATGCAAGCGCTTAAGAGATTTTAGTCTGTAGCTTGTCAAAGCCATTTGGGCAAGCTTTGCAGCCGTTCTGTCAGCATTTTGTCAGTCTTTGTTAATCTGTATGACTCCCATGCTTCCACAAATCCATAAAATAACAAATGATTACAAATGTGTCCCTGCAGAGAGAAAACCGGCGGTTGCAAGAGGCCAGCATGCGTCTGGAACAGGAGAACGATGATCTTGCTCATGAACTAGTAACCAGCAAGATAGCACTGAGGAATGACCTGGACCAGGTATTTACCTTCCTTACATTCACATGATGTATTTGAAACACTTTACATGTAGCTTCTGTTTTGATATTGTGTGATAACAAATGTTGTGTTCGTAGGCGGAGGACAAAGCTGACGTTTTGAACAAAGAATTGCTCAACACCAAACAGCGTCTCGTAGAGACAGAGGAGGAGAAGAGAAGACAAGAGGAAGAGACAGCCCAGGTAAAATTCTATTACGTACTAAAAATCATTAGTGTTAATTCAAAATAAATACAAATATAAGTAGTAAAATTAAGCACTTTTGATTTTTTTGACTTCATGTCATTTTAAAACAACTTTAAAAATGTCTAGAGACACCTGCATTTTAATCTATATGTTGTGCTACATGTTGCTTTTTAGCGCATGAACGCATACTGTGTAAATGGCCCCTAACTTGCGCTACGGACATGAACAATAGCTCAAATCGTACGGCTTGTTGAAGAGAGATAATTGCATACTTTATAAGCAATCAGGCTTATGATTTCTGCTTGGCAGACAATAAAACTTGCGAAACATTATCTCTTTCATTGAAGCAGCGCCCTGAGCCATATTTTAGGACCAGGGACTGTAGTACAAAAATAAGTTCATGGAAGTTTCAACCCCTTCAATATGTACTTGCCTATAAAAGTTTACCATTATTCTACCATTGTTTAACAGTGGCATTTGTAATGACAAGGCCATTAGGTAAGATCATGGGTGGCTTCAAATTACTGTGGTTAGGGTAATGTTCATAGTCTATTCTAAAAATAAACTTTAGTGTTAAGAGCTAATAGCCTAAACTCATTTAGAAACCTTTAACTACAACTTTCACAGTTGAAGCCTATTAACAATAAAGTGTAATAGATTCACCCTAATAGATTTAATATGAAGCTATACAAGTTACCAATTAGTGTTTCTGCATTAAAAAATATATATTTAAGTAAGGATGATGATGCGTATTATAAAAACTGATGATGCTTGTCTCCTCTTAACCTCGTCAGTGCTGTTTATGATGTATGTGCTGTCTAGCAGTTAGAGAGGATTGACTTCCTCCACATAGCGCTTTATACTAGAATGTTCTCTGTAGAATTCAAATGGGTCACATAAGTTTTGTGTTTTCCACTGGCCGCCGCAAAATCGAGCAAAGCGCGACTGAATCGCACAAGTTTTGCTCTGCACCCTTAAAGAGCTCTGGCGATCTTATCTCTGGAGCACGCTGATGTGCACTGCAGCGGTTCACGCGAAAGCAAGCTTTATTAGCCCTGCACAGATGCGAGTGTAACTTATGAGAAGCATGAATATCATTACATGCCCTTCGGCAGCATCTGAATATCATCCGACATTCAAAGAATTTCCAATGCTGGAAAAACCCTGAAAAATCGTCACCCGCCAAAGTGGCTAGTAAGAGTGACAGAGTTACCCACCATGGCCGATTTTTACCCGCAGTTGGCGGGTGTTAATTTCAAACCCTGATAGCAACCATGACGATTTCAGAATCCTTGAACTTGTTGGATCTTGAGACTTAGGCCACGTATACACTAATATGTTTTTGTATGAAAACGCATTAATTTAGCTACGTTTACACCTGTCGTCCACACTAGAATGGCATTGTCCTCTACTGAAAATGGTAATGTTTTGAATACGCTCTCCATTACCGCATACTTTGGAAAAAAGTGACGTTAGCAAACAGAAAACTGAGTTTTCAAATGAAAACGGATTAGTATGGAATGTGGCCTTTGGGGTCTTTCATACCGAACACTTTAATGCGCTTATAAGCTGGAATAGAACAAATACTGCTGATCTGAACACAGGTGTCTCGAGACCATTTAATAGTGGACATTATTTTGAACCTAACACAGCGTCTAAAAATGCATTCCTGTGCGAGAAGCTGATAAAACAGTGGAACATGGCACGACAGTCAAAAATGTCCATCTTGGACATGTTTGAAATGAAAAATATGGATGAAAAACACATTTGTGTGAACAGCCCCTTGTCATAGGAAGTTTCTGTGATATGGCCCCTAGAATTTCTTAGAGACTTAGCAACACACTGGCACTCTTAAAATGTAAAAATCTACTTACCTTCTGTTATTATTTCAGACTATTTAGCTATTGTATCCAAATTTCCAAAGGATTTTATGTCAGAAACAGACAAATTCTAAATCAGACACTGTTGATGTTCTGACTGTTTGCTTTTCAGTTAAAGGAAGTTTTCAGAAGAGAGTTGGAGAAAGCCGAGTTAGAGATAAAGAAGACCACAGCCATCATAGCAGAATATAAACAGGTATATCTGAGTATCTCATACAGATATCTCACATTTATTGTGCTGGAAAACCCAAAATCCACTAAATTCACCCCACATGTTCACCTCATGTCTCTCTTCAGAATTTGTGATTTCACATGAAGCCATAATCTTGACTGTGGACAGTGTTATGAGCCTGGCTAGACTAAGATAATGTCTGATAACGGGTCTTCCGCTTGTATTAGATATGTTCACAGTTAAGTACCAGGCTGGAAAAGCAGCAGGCATCTACAAAAGAGGAACTGGATATAGTCAAGGTATAGTCAATATAGTCAACACTAATGCATTGACTAATATGAGTATATGTTGATATCAATGCAAAATGTTCTCCCAGGCTAAAGTGATGGCATGTGAGCACTGTAGGGATGTGTTCAGTAAAGATGGACCCCTGCAGATCCCAGCTGTGACTCAAGACAACCGGGACTCCGACCTGGATGAAGAGAAGGACTCGCTCAAGGCACAGCTGAGAGAGCTTGAACTGGAGCTGGCCCAAACCAAACTCCAGCTGGTGGAGGCCAAGTGTAAGATCCAGGTCAGGCTTCACAGCACCAAACCTTATAAGACATGATAGCAGTTAAGGTTTCAAATTGCACTGAAGGGACAGTGAGACAGAATTGTTCATTTTTAGATTTAAACTACTGGCCTAAAATCAGAAACATTTAGCCTTAATGCTTATGATGCCGACCATGTTTTTGTGATGTGACATTAGTGCCGGCTAAATCTGAGATCAATGAAACCATAATAGACTGACATGCTACAAAGTGGTAGCTCATACAGTTAATGCCACAGAAGTTTTTGTGGAAGGTTTTGAAGCCAACTCTAAAGAAATTAGAAAACGGTTAGTGTTCAGAACTATTTATAATTTTATGAAATAATTTTTATTGAACTAACAGACCTAGATAATGTTATTGTAGCTTGGCTTAATTCAGCATGTACAGTACAGTGCATCCCGAAAGTATTCACAGTGCTTTACTTTTTCCACATTTTGTTATGTTAAAACCCTCTGAAAGACTAGAGCGCTCGTTTGTGCTAGGGATGTAATGGCAAGTGGAAAAAGAATACAAAGTGTTTTCGAAATGTTCCCTGGGAATCGAATATATGACTTTGGTATTGCTATCGAAATGCTCTACCCTTTAAACTACACGAACTGTATCTTACAGTGTTCTTAACCAACAAAAGTCCTATATTTACATTTTATGTTTACAGCAATGTTACAGTTACTTACATTTTATTGTTCATGTTGTGTTCCAGGAGTTGGAGCATCAGAAGGGAGTTTTGATGACTGAGGTCCAAGCTGCCAAAAACTCTTGGTTTAGTAAAACACTGGGCTCCCTCAAGAATTCAGCCAGTAACCCATCACCCTCCTCACCCAAAGAGGGCCAGTAGGACTCACCCAGGGCTTAACTAATGAAGTAGCGTGGCATAGACTTTGCGCTAGGCTAATCTGAGCAGAAAACAACCTCTGATGAACACTACTAGCAACACGACACGGCAATGCAGTATTCCCTCAAGATATTCCCCATGAAGTTACTTGTGCATGGATCGGTGAGCATCGTAAACAAACAACTCCATCTAAGCTGCAAGACCATTAGTTAGACTCAATAAAACTAGCTTCAGTAGCTATTTACTTATAATGCTTCTAATTATTACTGGTTATTTGGATTCTGGCTCACCATCATTGATTGTGTTTGTTAGTTGCTTAGGCAGTTTGGCCGCCTAGTGGATAAAGAAAGTACTACAGTTATTATTAAAGATACTGTGTTTTGGCACACAAGTACATAAGAAATGGCCTTTAGGCCACAAGTTCAAGGGGAAAAGGCTATGTTTGTTTTCTTTTGGTTGTTTTCTAAGAGGGATACTGCATTATGCTACAAATATGAATAGCTAAGCTTTTATTGTTGTTTTTCTATATAGAAATAATACATGTAATTGTTTTGTCATATAAATGTGTATAACTAAACGTTGTTTTTTTATTTTAATCTTGTACAGTTCTGAAAGAGAAGTGCACCACTATTTTTTAAAATGTTTGAATATGAATGTTTATATATATGTCAGATACTTAAAAGCACAGAATCAAAAATTGGCCATGAATCCATCCTTCTTTACTTTCCCATTCCCATGGGCTGTTTTATGGATCTGTCCAGCTGTGCAACTCATAGTAACCAGGGTTAGTATGGAATTTTGCTGCTGATAGCTTGATGTTGCAGTGGCCATTAAACATTGACCTGCCAGGTCTTAACTTTATAAACCGACATTTAATAGGTTAATGACAGATGCCATGCCGAAATCACGATAATATCAAGACATAAAAGGATAGTTCAGCCAAAAATTTCATAGTGGCTTCAAAGCCATATTCAGTCAAAGTGTAAGACAATTTCATTTCTTCTCTTGATATTTGTCAAAATGTCCATATTAATGTCTCTCACTGGTTCTCCTATAAGTGTAGTATATTTCACTAAGTGTAGTGAAATCATTTAAAATCTGCATGGCTTTTATGCATAACAAGTCATCCATATTGTGAACATACCTTATTTACTGATGATGTTTGAGGCTGAGATTTGAAGATGCCAAACTAATTATATAAATAAAGGAAATGTCAGTTTAATATTAACTAATTATTCATTTTTACAAGCATGCATGTGGTTCATTGGGGCTAACTTTAGTAATGAAGGTACATATATCCATCTATTGTATTGCTGGTTTTATTTCAATTCTTTTGATTTTTGAAACCGCTCCACAGAAATGGATGCATTAAATTGATGGAAAAGACGACAAACATTAGCTGAGACTGCAAAACTTGGACATTTTTAGTGGGCGTGTTTACATCCATGTTCTATCACCAATTATGCTTAATTAACCAACAACGTGCGTGGTCAAGTAAATGCATTAAACGGCATACCTCTATCCGTGTACGGTCATTAGCGGCTTAAGAATAACCCAATCAACGCAGGTAGATTTTTGCCCATCACCCCACTTTTGTGTCACATGTAAACATCTTTACCATCATTCTTACCATTTATCCAATGTACGCAAGTGTTGTACACAGCATATTGCGGTGCATGTAAACTGGCTCACTAATCAAAAGCATCACCAAACTGTATCTGTATGCTAATAACTTTTAAATGATTTAGCTAAATGTTATGCCCCTGTTATGTTTATATAATTTGGGTCATAAAGAGTCAACGATAAATATTGCCATTTTTTATGATATTGACAACTTTTGGAGGAGTGCATATGATGATCTTCAGACTTGTACTATATCTTGGCAATGGTTTTGCTTATTGAAATTAAACTTGTTGAATGACCTTAAGACAATTCCCTGAGGGTCTCTTTGAAGTTTCGTTATGTTTATTAATGTGCATGCAGATATGTAGCACTCAGGACACTATAATAATGGTGCAGTGCAGTAAAGTGCAATAACATTCAATAGCAATCATTGCATTGTACATAATTATTAACATTATGACTGATGATTTTTGTTGCAGTTCTGATACAAAAACTTTTCTCCTAAATGGACTTTCTCATTAGCTCTTAAATCATGCTTATTTTTGCATGGATATTGTACAAACTATGATATAGCCAAAATAAAACAATAATATTCTGATTTAAGATAACATTATGGAGATCTAGAAGAAAACTGGGGATATAGTTGAGTAAGTTTTAACCTATGACCCATAAACCATAAAAACAAAAAGAACTTTATAAGGGGTTTCCTTCCATGGAACTGACATCATCCAAATAGTCATCAGCAAAGTTGAGCATCTGCTGTAGAGCAGTGAGAAGCAGAACATCACAGTTGAGGTTCAGCTCCAACTCCTGGCTGTAATTCTTCACTGGTAACACACAAGAGACAGGAACACCCAACCGAGAACTCACCTCCTGCACCTGCAGAGGCAACACAAATATATCAGTCCATCTGTGGCACTTTGAGAACTAGTGTCCATGTAATCATGTCTCACCTTTGTCTTGATGTAGGAACTGACATAAATGTTTTGTAGGTCTTTCTCCACAAGGGAACATGCCTCATCTACTTTTGTCATCAAGACAAACTGGGGAACACCTAGAAATTGTTTACATATTCTGTCACAATGAACATTTGGAAAGAATCATCATTTATGCAACAATGTTTAAGATATGTAGAGAAATGCAACTTATTATCTGTACAGCCGTAGCCAAAAGTATTAGCAGTGACATAAATATTGTGTTTCGCAAAGTTTTCTGCTTCAGATGTTGTGGTGTTGATTCACATCGTTTCTAGATTATTGTGCAGAGTGATCAGATGCATTTTAAAATAATTGCAAAAAGCTTAATTGGCATCACAAAAACCCAAATTTCTCAGTTTTTTGGCCCTGGCACAAAATGACCAGCTAATATCATTTCGCTAATCATATCAGCAGCACCTGGGAAAGTGTGAACGAGTACTAGTCATGTGAAGTCACTCAATCATTCTGATTGGATTATAAGAGCCGACTGATTGCTATAAAATGAGGGAAGTGCTTCCAATCATTGTGTTCTTGTTAGCAATGGTTACCTCTAAAGAAAGACGTGCAGCCATCATCGCTTTGCATCAAAATTGCCTCACATGCAAGGAAATTTCTGCAAAGAATATTGCACCTGAAAGAACCATTTACCCGGATCATCAAGAACTTCAAGGAGAGAGGTTCAACTGCAGTGAAGAAGGCTTCGGGACGTCCCAGAGTGTCCAGCAAGCACCAGGACTATCTCCTCGTGTCACCACCAGTGCAGAGCTTGCTCAATATTGGCAGCAGGTTGGTGTGACTGCATCTGCACGCAGAGTGAGGCGAAGACTTTTGGACAATGGCCTGGTGTCAAGAAGGGCAGCAATGAAGCCACTTCTCTCCAAGAAAAACATCAAGGACAGACTGAAATTCTGCAGGAAATACAAGAATTGGACAGCAGAAGACTGGTGCAAAGTTATTTTCCCTGATGAAGCCCCCTTCCAACTGTTTGGGACATCTAGAAAATCGATAGTCCGGAGAAGAAAAGGTGAACGCTACCATGAGTCCTGTGTCGTGCCAACAGTGAAGCATCCTGAGACCCCATGTGTGGGATTGCTTTTCATCCAAGGGAGTGGGCTCTCTCACAATTCTGCCCAAAAACACTGCCATGAATAAAGAATGGTATCAAAACGTCCTGCAAGAGCAACTTCTCCCAACGACCCAGGAGCAATTTGAGCAGGAGATATTTTCCAGCATGATGGAGCACCATGTCACAAGGCAAGTGATAATGAAGTGGCTCAGAGATCAATACTTTGAGCTTTTGGATCCATGGCCAGGCAACTCCCCGGATCTTAAACCTGTGGTCAGTCCTCAAAAGGCGAGTGGACAAGCAGAAGCCCACAAATTGTGATCAACTCCGAGCACTAATAAGGCAAGTATGGATCATGACCAGTCAGGATTTGGCCCAGAAGCTGAAATCCAGCATGCCAGAGCGAATTGTAGAGGTTATGAAGAACAAGGTACATAAAGAACACTGTAAATATTGACTCTTTGCATATATTGAATGTTTTTGCCAATAAAAGCCTTTAAACATATGAAACGCTTATCATTGTTTTCCAGTATACCATAGAAACATGTTAAAAATTATCTACAAATACTGAAGCAGCCAAATTTGCAAAACACAAAATGTATGTCACTTCCAATACTTTTGGCCACGGCTGTAGTATATACTATATTTTAGTCACTAGATCAGGGCCAAATTACCGACCGGGCCAATGGTGCCAGTGCCCAGGGTTCCCTTGACTGCCCGGGGGTGCCCTGGGCTTTAAGGCTGCGTGATCTAGTTTGGTGATCCCCGCTTGAAAACCCACTCAACAACTTTTGACCATGAACAACAAACACCCCCCTTTTGGGTTGGGGGAGGTCTCTGAAGATAATTGGCCCCAGGGCCTTTGCGAGTCATAATCTGTCCCTGCACTAGATTACTATTTATCTCTGATATAATATAAATATTATATTGATAAAATATTGTTGTTTCACTTACCCATTGAGTTCACTTTTCTGCGTATTGCAGCAAGTTTTTCCTCCAGCTTGCTGGACATGAGGGAGATTTTGGTCCCGTCTATCACGTACACCACACAGTGGATCTGTTTTTGTAGAGATGCAGATATGGAGGCTTTTTGCGTAGATTGAAATGGTGTCACAGGGTTGAACTAAATAAAGTGGATTTAGAGTGAAACATACCATTAACCTTATCTTCACTTCATGAAATTGACTTCAAAGATAACTGTACCATCTCTATGCTCAACTTACTTTATAACGGTCTTGTATGTGACCTTGAAGAATGCTGCTAATGTCTTCAATATCCAGTCCTGCTCCTGTTTGCTCCTCTAATCCCATGGTGTCACATAACACAAATGACAATGGCTTTCCCTCACGACCATCTTTCACTTTATATGTGCGAAACTATTGACAAAAATTCAGAAACAGCTGTTGACATTGTAGACAATGAACAAAGTCAAAATGATAAACATTTTTTTTAAATCAATGGAGACTAATGCTGTTGGTTCTTTACCTGTGTGGTCAGACTTGTGCTTGAAGATCCTGACATGGCTTTGCCAGTCATGCGACCCATGAAGATGGAGTTAATGGAGTTGAAGAAACTGGACTTTCCAGCACCTACAGGACCAATCATGAGGATCCGAACCTGCCTCACAGAGGTCATCAGGGGTTTATGATTCTTGATCAATTCCATAAGCTTTCCTCGTTGTCTACAAAAGATATCATACCTTTATTATTGCATATTACTGAATGAAATCAGCACTTGAAAAAATAACAAAACTGAGTGGAAACATACTGAGCTGTCCACAGAATATTCCTCCATGGCTTCTCCTCAGCTCTGACCTGAGGGACTGTCAGAAAACTTACTGTTAGTATATTATGGCCAATATGCACTAACAATGTTTATCTAAAAAGACAAATATCATATAATGTAATTTTATATAATTTACTGTACATGCATGCAAAAATAACTGATGACTGACTTACTCTGCTCCACTTTGTACACTTCACATTCACTCAGCTCAGTGTCGTTCCCATGTAATGATGTTGAAACGTACCCAAATGCATTACCCTTGTGTACGTTAACCATGTATCTATTGTCACTTTGATCATGCACATAAGGTTGGTCGTCATTACAAAAGTACAATTGTTCACCAAAGTTGGGCTCTCCAGAGGTATCAAGACGTGCATTATATCCAGGGTTAACTTTGAAGGTGACAGGGGCTCCACCGTGAATGCTGAACAGGAATGCATTCTCATCAGTAATATAACCACCAGTTTGAGCATAATCTACACTAGTGTATCCCCCAAAGATGTAGTTTGAATAGTTGTAGGCTACAAGCAAGGTGGGACCCTGACGGTCACAATTCTGGTGGAAGGCAGAAGCATTATATCCATGGACAGTAGCTTTGTAGAGAAGAGTAAGTTTCACTTTCCCCAGCAGGGCACAGAGCTGCTTTATTTGCTCCTTGGTTAAATTAGAAGTGAGAGAAGCCATGCTGAGCTCTCCAAGCCTTTAGAAAAAGGAAAATAAAAATTGATAAATACAACAAAATGCTAAAATAAATTCGAGCTCATTTCATCTATATTTGTACATGTATACCGTTATTGTATGTGCATTTTGAACATGTGTACTGTACACAGTTTTGGCAGACTGCAGTTATTAGTACAGATCCGTCATGTTTAACCAGAATCGAAACTGAAACCAGTGCAAGACCATTTAAAGCACGGGCTTCTGCTTCATCACGATTATTCAAAACAACAGATACATTTGTTAAAAGATTAAAAAGCTACTTTTTGAGAAGCAACTCCACATTTGAAACTGAGAACACAGAATAACTGTGTGTATGCATGTTCAGAATCAGAATCAGCTTTATTGCTAGGTATGTGTACACATACGAGGAATTTGACTCATACGTCGCTCACGATGTGCTTACTCATACAAAAATACAATAACACAATATTAAATTAAAATTAAATTAAATATATAATCAACATAAAATATTTATATCGACAGTGGATCATACCTTTCGAAGTACAATTTCTCTATGTAGAAAACACTAAAACGTGTAGTCTTCTAACAGGAATATAACAGTCTGACTGATACCACAGACTTATCTCTAGAATACCAGAGATGTTTCTCTAGGAGTGGCCAAAAACCGAAAGGCTGCTTACTGCAGAGCAAATGGGTGGAGCTTACGTCTAGCTCCTCCTCCCTACACGTCCAGCGAGGCGGAGCTACATGTAAGTACGTAATCGAGCGCACGGTACCGCTACCGCTTGGAAAGTTGGCGGACAGTCACAAATAATTCACAAGTAATGGCAGAATGTAAAAACTGAAACTGATTAAAGATAAACTGAACTACTGTCCTAAAATCAAAAACATTTAGCCTTAATGCTTATGATGCCGACCATGTTTTTGTGATGTGACATTAGTGCCGGCTAAATCTGAGATCAATGAAACCATAATAGACTGACATGCTACAAAGTGGTAGCTCATACAGTTAATGCCACAGAAGTTTTTGTGGAAGGTTTTGAAGCCAACTCTAAAGAAATTAGAAAACGGTTAGTGTTCAGAACTATTTATAATTTTATGAAATAATTTTTATTGAACTAACAGACCTAGATAATGTTATTGTAGCTTGGCTTAATTCAGCATGTACAGTACAGTGCATCCCGAAAGTATTCACAGTGCTTCACTTTTTCCACATTTTGTTATGTTAAAACCCTCTGAAAGACTAGAGCTTCATTTGTGCTAGGGATGTAATGGCAAGTGGAAAAAGAATACAAAGTGTTTTCGAAATGTTCCTGGGAATCGAATATATGACTTTGGTATTGCTATCGAAATGCTCTACCCTTTAAACTACACGAACTGTATCTTACAGTGTTCTTAACCAACAAAAGTCCTATATTTACATTTTATGTTTACAGCAATGTTACAGTTACTTACATTTTATTGTTCATGTTGTGTTCCAGGAGTTGGAGCATCAGAAGGGAGTTTTGATGACTGAGGTCCAAGCTGCCAAAAACTCTTGGTTTAGTAAAACACTGGGCTCCCTCAAGAATTCAGCCAGTAACCCATCACCCTCCTCACCCAAAGAGGGCCAGTAGGACTCACCCAGGGCTTAACCAATGAAGTAGCGTGGCATAGACTTTGCGCTAGGCTAATCTGAGCAGAAAACAACCTCTGATGAACACTACTAGCAACACGACACGACAATGCAGTATTCCCTCAAGATATTCCCCATGAAGTTACTTGTGCATGGATCGGTGAGCATCGTAAACAAACAACTCCATCTAAGCTGCAAGACCATTAGTTAGACTCAATAAAACTAGCTTCAGTAGCTATTTACTTATAATGCTTCTAATTATTACTGGTTATTTGGATTCTGGATCACCATCATTGATTGTGTTTGTTAGTTGCTTAGGCAGTTTGGCCGCCTAGTGGATAAAGAAAGTACTACAGTTATTATTAAAGATACTGTGTTTTGGCACACAAGTACATAAGAAATGGCCTTTAGGCCACAAGTTCAAGGGGAAAAGGCTATGTTTGTTTTCTTTTGGTTGTTTTCTAAGAGGGGATACTGCATTATGCTACAAATATGAATAGCTAAGCTTTTATTGTTGTTTTTCTATATAGAAATAATACATGTAATTGTTTTGTCATATAAATGTGTATAACTAAACGTTGTTTTTTTATTTTAATCTTGTACAGTTCTGAAAGAGAAGTGCACCACTATTTTTTAAAATGTTTGAATATGAATGTTTATATATAGGCCTATGTCAGATACTTAAAAGCACAGAATCAAAAATTGGCCATGAATCCATCCTTCTTTACTTTCCCATTCCCATGGGCTGTTTTATGGATCTGTCCAGCTGTGCAACTCATAGTAACCAGGGTTAGTATGGAATTTTGCTGCTGATAGCTTGATGTTGCAGTGGCCATTAAACATTGACCTGCCAGGTCTTAACTTTATAAACCGACATTTAATAGGTTAATGACAGATGCCATGCCGAAATCACGATAATATCAAGACATAAAAGGATAGTTCGCCAAAAATTTCATAGTGGCTTCAAAGCCATATTCAGTCAAAGTGTAAGACAATTTCATTTCTTCTCTTGATATTTGTCAAAATGTCCATATTAATGTCTCTCACTGGTTCTCCTATAAGTGTAGTATATTTCACTAAGTGTAGTGAAATCATTTAAAATCTGCATGGCTTTTATGCATAACAAGTCATCCATATTGTGAACATACCTTATTTACGATGATGTTTGAGGCTGAGATTTGAAGATGCCAAACTAATTATATAAATAAAGGAAATGTCAGTTTAATATTAACTAATTATTCATTTTTACAAGCATGCATGTGGTTCATTGGGGCTAACTTTAGTAATGAAGGTACATATATCCATCTATTGTATTGCTGGTTTTATTTCAATTCTTTTGATTTTTGAAACCGCTCCACAGAAATGGATGCATTAAATTGATGGAAAAGACGACAAACATTAGCTGAGACTGCAAAACTTGGACATTTTTAGTGGGCGTGTTTACATCCATGTTCTATCACCAATTATGCTTAATTAACCAACAACGTGCGTGGTCAAGTAAATGCATTAAACGGCATACCTCTATCCGTGTACGGTCATTAGCGGCTTAAGAATAACCCAATCAACGCAGGTAGATTTTTGCCCATCACCCCACTTTTGTGTCACATGTAAACATCTTTACCATCATTCTTACCATTTATCCAATGTACGCAAGTGTTGTACACAGCATATTGCGGTGCATGTAAACTGGCTCACTAATCAAAAGCATCACCAAACTGTATCTGTATGCTAATAACTTTTAAATGATTTAGCTAAATGTTATGCCCCTGTTATGTTTATATAATTTGGGTCATAAAGAGTCAACGATAAATATTGCCATTTTTTATGATATTGACAACTTTTGGAGGAGTGCATATGATGATCTTCAGACTTGTACTATATCTTGGCAATGGTTTTGCTTATTGAAATTAAACTTGTTGAATGACCTTAAGACAATTCCCTGAGGGTCTCTTTGAAGTTTCGTTATGTTTATTAATGTGCATGCAGATATGTAGCACTCAGGACACTATAATAATGGTGCAGTGCAGTAAAGTGCAATAACATTCAATAGCAATCATTGCATTGTACATAATTATTAACATTATGACTGATGATTTTTGTTGCAGTTCTGATACAAAAACTTTTCTCCTAAATGGACTTTCTCATTAGCTCTTAAATCATGCTTATTTTTGCATGGATATTGTACAAACTATGATATAGCCAAAATAAAACAATAATATTCTGATTTAAGATAACATTATGGAGATCTAGAAGAAAACTGGGGATATAGTTGAGTAAGTTTTAACCTATGACCCATAAACCATAAAAACAAAAAGCACTTTATAATGGGTTTCCTTCCATGGAACTGACATCATCCAAATAGTCATCAGCAAAGTTGAGCATCTGCTGTAGAGCAGTGAGAAGCAGAACATCACAGTTGAGGTTCAGCTCCAACTCCTGGCTGTAGTTCTTCACTGGTAACACACAAGAGACAGGAACACCCAACCGAGAGCTCACCTCCTGCACCTGCAGAAGCAACACAAATATATCAGTCCATCTGTGGCACTTTGAGAACTAGTGTCCATGTAATCATGTCTCACCTTTGTCTTGATGTAGGAACTGACATAAATGTTTTGTAGGTCTTTCTCCACATGGGAACATGCCTCATCTACTTTTGTCATCAAGACAAACTGGGGAACACCTAGAAATTGTTTACATATTCTGTCACAATGAACATTTGGAAAGCATCATCATTTATGCAACATACTGTTTAAGATATGTAGAGAAATGCAACATACTATCTGTACAGCCGTAGCCAAAAGTATTGGTAGTGACATAAATATTGTGTTTCGCAAAGTTTTCTGCTTCAGTTGTTGTGGTGTTGATTCACAATGTTTCTAGATTATTGTGCAGAGTGATCAGATGAATTTTAAATAATTGCAAAAAGCTTAATTGGCATCACAAAAACCCAAATTTCTCAGTTTTTTGGCCCTGGCACAAAATGACCAGCTAATATCATTTCGCTAATCATATCAGCAGCACCTGGGAAAGTGTGAACGAGTACTAGTCAGGTGAAGTCACTCAATCATTCTGATTGGATTATATGAGCCGACTGATTGCTATAAAATGAGGGAAGTGCTTCCAATCATTGTGTTCTTGTTAGCAATGGTTACCTCTAAAGAAAGACGTGCAGCCATCATCGCTTTGCATCAAAATTGCCTCACATGCAAGGAAATTTCTGCAAAGAATATTGCACCTGAAAGAACCATTTACCGGATCATCAAGAACTTCAAGGAGAGAGGTTCAACTGCAGTGAAGAAGGCTTCGGGACGTCCCAGAGTGTCCAGCAAGCACCAGGACTATCTCCTCGTGTTACCACCAGTGCAGAGCTTGCTCAATATTGGCAGCAGGTTGGTGTGAGTGCACCAGCATGCACAGTGAGGTGAAGACTTTTGGACAATGGCCTGGTGTCAAGAAGGGCAGCAATGAAGCCACTTCTCTCCAAGAAAAACATCAAGGACAGACTGAAATTCTGCAGGAAATACAAGAATTGGACAGCAGAAGACTGGTGCAAAGTTATTTTCTCTGATGAAGCCCCCTTCCAACTGTTTGGGACATCTAGAAAATCGATAGTCCGGAGAAGAAAAGGTGAACGCTACCATGAGTCCTGTGTCGTGCCAACAGTGAAGCATCCTGAGACCCCATGTGTGGGATTGCTTTTCATCCAAGGGAGTGGGCTCTCTCACAATTCTGCCCAAAAACACTGCCATGAATAAAGAATGGTATCAAAACGTCCTGCAAGAGCAACTTCTCCCAACGACCCAGGAGCAATTTGAGCAGGAGATATTTTCCAGCATGATGGAGCACCATGTCACAAGGCAAGAGTGATAATGAAGTGGCTCAGAGATCACTACTTTGAGCTTTTGGATCCATGGCCAGGCAACTCCCCGGATCTTAAACCTGTGGTCAGTCCTCAAAAGGCGAGTGGACAAGCAGAAGCCCACAAATTGTGATCAACTCCGAGCACTAATAAGGCAAGAATGGATCGTCATCAGTCAGGATTTGGCCCAGAAGCTGAAATCCAGCATGCCAGAGCGAATTGTAGAGGTTATGAAGAACAAGGTACATAAAGAACACTGTAAATATTGACTCTTTGCATATATTGAATGTTTTTGCCAATAAAAGCCTTTAAACATATGAAACGCTTATCATTGTTTTCCAGTATACCATAGAAACATGTTAAAAATTATCTACAAATACTGAAGCAGCCAAATTTGCAAAACACAAAATGTATGTCACTTCCAATACTTTTGGCCACGGCTGTAGTATATACTATATTTTAGTCACTAGATCAGGGCCAAATTACCGACCGGGCCAATGGTGCCAGTGCCCAGGGTTCCCTTGACTGCCCGGGGGTGCCCTGGGCTTTAAGGCTGTGTGATCTAGTTTGGTGATCCCCGCTTGAAAACCCACTCAACAACTTTTGACCATGAACAACAAACACCCCCCCCCTTTTGGGTTGGGGGGGAGGGGGTCCCTTGAAGATAATTGGCCCCAGGGCCTTTGCAAGTCATAATCTGTCCCTGCACTAGATTACTATTTATCTCTGATATAATATAAATTTTATATTGATAAAAATATTGTTGTTTCACTTACCCATTGAGTTCACTTTTCTGCGTATTGCAGCAAGTTTTTCCTCCAGCTTGCTGGACATGAGGGAGATTTTGGTCCCGTCTATCACGTACACCACACAGTGGATCTGTTTTTGTAGAGATGCAGATATGGAGGCTTTTTGCGTAGATTGAAATGGTGTCACAGGGTTGAACTAAATAAAGTGGATTTAGAGTGAAACATAACATTAACATTATCTTCACTTCATGAATTTGACTTCAAAGATAACTGTACCATCTCTATGCTCAACTTACTTTATAACGGTCTTGTATGTGACCTTGAAGAATGCTGCTAATGTCTTCAATATCCAGTCCTGCTCCTGTTTGCTCCTCTAATCCCATGGTGTCACATAACACAAATGACAATGGCTTTCCCTCACGACCATCTTTCACTGGATATGTGCGAAACTATTGACAAAATTCAGAAACAGCTGTTGACATTGTAGACAATGAACGAAGTCAAAATTATAAACATTTTTTTTTAAATCAATGGAGACTAATGCTGTTGGTTCTTCACCTGTGTGGTCAGACTTGTGCTTGAAGATCCTGACATGGCTTTGCCAGTCATGCGACCCATGAAGATGGAGTTAATGGAGTTGAAGAAACTGGACTTTCCAGCACCTACAGGACCAATCATGAGGATCCGAACCTGCCTCACAGAGGTCATCAGGGGTTTATGATTCTTGATCAATTCCATAAGCTTTCCTCGTTGTCTACAAAAGATATCATACCTTTATTATTGCATATTACTGAATGAAATCAGCACTTGAAAAATAACAAAACTGAGTGGAAACATACTGAGCTGTCCACAGAATATTCCTCCATGGCTTCTCCTCAACTCTGACCTGAGGGACTGTCAGAAAACTTACTGTTAGTATATTATGGTCAGTATGTACTAACTATGTTTATCTAAAAAGACAAATATCAAATAATGTAATTTAATTTACTGTACATGCATGCAAAAATAACTGATGACTGACTTACTCTGCTCCACTTTGTACACTTCACATTCACTCAGCTGAGTGTCGTTCCCATATAATGATGTTGAAACGTACCCAAATGCATTACGCTTGTGTAAGTTACCCATGTATATATTGTCTCTTTGATCATGCACACAAGGTTGGTTGTTATAACAAAAGTACAATTGTTGACCAAAGTTGGGCACTCCAGAGTCATCAAGACGTGCATTATATCCAGGGTTAACTTTGAAGGTGACGGGGGCTCCACCTTGAATGCTGAACAGGAATGCATTCTCATCAGTAATATAACCACCAGTTTGAGCATAATCTACACTAGTGTATCCCCCAAAGATGTAGCTTGAATAGTTGTAGGCTACAAGCAAGGTGGGACCCTGACGGTCACAATACTTGTGGAAGGCAGAAGCATTATATCCATGGACAGTAGCTTTGTAGAGAAGAGTAAGTTTCACTTTCCCCAGCAGGGCACAGAGCTGCTTTATTTGCTCCTTGGTTAAATTAGAAGTGAGAGAAGCCATGCTGAGCTCTCCAAGCCTTTAGAAAAAGGACAATAAAAATTGATAAATACAACAAAATGCTAAAATAAATTCGAGCTCATTTCATTTATATTTGTACATGTATACCGTTATTGTATGTGCATTTTGAACATGTGTACTGTACACAGTTTTGGCAGACTGCAGTTATTAGTACAGATCCGTCATGTTTAACCAGAATCGAAACTGAAACCAGTGCAAGACCATTTAAAGCACGGGCTTCTGCTTCATCACGATTATTCAAAACAACAGATACATTTGTTAAAAGATTAAAAAGCTACTTTTTGAGAAGCAACTCCACATTTGAAACTGAGAACACAGAATAACTGTGTGTATGTATGTTCAGAATCAGAATCAGCTTTATTGCTAGGTATGTGTACACATACGAGGAATTTGACTCATACATTACTCACGATGTGCTTACTCATACAAAAATACAATAACACAATATTAAATTAAAATTAAATTAAATATATAATCAACATATAATATTTATATCGACAGTGGATCATACCTTTCGAAGTACAATTTCTCTATGTAGAAAACACTAAAACGTGTAGTCTTCTAACAGGAATATAACAGTCTGACTGATACCACAGATTTATCTCTAGAATACCAGAGATGTTTCTCTAGAAGTGGCCAAAAACCGAAAGGCTGCTTACTGCAGAGCAAATGGGTGGAGCTTACGTCTAGCTCCTCCTCCCTACACGTCCAGCGAGGCGGAGCTACATGTAAGTACGTAATAGAGCGCACGGTACCGCTACCGCTTGGAAAGTTGGCGGACAGTCACAAATAATTCACAAGTAATGGCAGAATGTAAAAACTGAAACTGATTAAAGATAAACTGAACTTTGAGGCGTGTGTAATATGTTTCCTTAGACCTATCTGGACATGAATATTAATGTTAGCTATGTTTGAGTCCCTGAATGTTTAATCGTGCTTAGGTTAACGTTAGCGTCAAAAACCGAGAACCTAAATACATATAATTTGTGGCTCAGCGAAGCATTAAGATTTGTCTCAGCTAATGTTAACAGATTAATTTCATATTATTGGTATTAACATGTGGACACCACTTGTTGCATTTGGCAACTTTTAGCAAGTGTAGGCTGTGTGTGTATTATGATAAGTATAAATATATATAATTAGTTATTTATTGGCTGATAGATGTAAATGGTGTGTGCTTGTTTAACCAGCACAGACGCATCAGACAATACTGAAGAGAGATGCACAGTGTGCTGCAGAAAATACCACTGTGCCTACTGTAAATTGGTGTATAACCATTTTAATGAGGTACAGAATCATCCCGAACTTACCACCCGAAGCGAAGCCCACAGATGTGAAAACAGGAGTGTTTAATGCACACCTAGGTATGGATTACCCCGTTTATACCATGGTCTTGCCCCAATTAATAAAGTTAAAGCTGTCATTGTATGTCAAACTGACTGCAATTACCTGCAGTAAACTGTTTTAATGCACACCACCTTCCAGCTAATCAGAATTAGTACCAATCAGTACCAGTATTGAGACTGACCAATAGGGCTGCATGATTTGGACTAAAAGTCATATTGCGATTATTTTGAAAAATATCGCGATTGTGATTTGAGCTGCGATTATGATGTTTTCCACGTTCTACTGTAAAAAGGCTGCTGGGGTTTTCACATTGAGCCCTCTTAAAAAGAACCAAACTGAGACCTTTTTTCAGTTCAACCACAAACAAACAAATAAGTAAAAAAAAAGTCATCTTCATATCCAAATGTTACCATCCACGCTTACCTGAAACAGTCAAATTGAATATTAGGCATGCTCCAATCAGGATTTCAACATCTCCAATTTTCTTTTCATCTCATCAATCGATGCTGATCATTTAACTTTTTATCAGCAGCTCTGTCAAAGCTGGTTATATGTAAATGTTCTGCTCAATGTCACTGTTAACTGAATTTCCCTGTCAGTAATACCATAGTTGTTGCTGTCAAAAATAATGTTGGTTGATTGAATAATGCAATAAACACAAAATATAATTTTTAAATATAAATGTTACTCTTTATTCTAGGCCTTAAAAAACTAATTGGCTTATACAAATTATTCGCATATAAACTTGGAAGAGAGCAGAATATTTATTTATTTAATTAAATCGCAGCCCTTCCAGTTTAATAATTGCACAAAGTCATATCGCGGTTTCGATTTTATTTCGATTAATTGTGCAGCCCTACTGACCATGGTACAATACGATCAACTTTATTTTCTGCTAACATGTGACTGCTCCAGAAGATATATTGTTGTATAATAATTAAATGTGTTGTGTTATTGTTTTATTATAGAAACTTCAAATCAAATTTCACCTGGCCTTTGGACTATGTCCTTACTGAGAGATTGTGAGGTACAGCTTTTAACTTCTTTGCATGTAAACCATTATTATCAGCAGAGGAGTGTCATCATATAATGCATTCAGAGTGCACTATATACTGTATGTACAATATGGTCTTATTCCACTCTTAATTAACAGGGTGCACCACTTCAGCTTGGAGGGACCGACTGGGATATTCATTTTGATGGTAAGTGGTCATATAATGGCTATACCATTGTCTCTGTGTGTGCTAAACACTGAATTTGTTAATATAACATCAGAGTTATGATTTTGTATTTCAGTACGCCCTGTATGTGACCCTTGGGAAGCCCTTTGATTTTACAGAGTTTATCAAATTCTGGTTATTTGTTCAGCAAAAAGGATTGAAAGCACAGTTAAAACTTTATGCTTAAGATTTTCAATTGCCATCTTTTATCAGTCTGACATGCCTTTTTTTTATTTTTTTACTTTTTCTTCAAAGCCAACAGACAGTCACCAAACAAATGATCCAACCGGATCTAAACATAATGGAGGTCACCCTGTGCCAGATGTCATGGAGGTCCCCCCCTCTGTGCCAAACATCATGGAGGTCACCCCAACTACGAGAATCCATGTATGTACAGGGAAGGTTTATGTATTGTTTGACTATTGTTTGTTTATGTAATTACCTTTCCTGTTTCATAAAAGTCTTTGAACAGCACTTGACTAATTACATTATTATTGAAATGTCTTATCATTTTGCACAAAGGACTCGGCAGTGATGGAACCGATTCTGCTCGCCTGTGACTGGGTGGAGGAGAACAGAACCCACTGGGAAAGTTAAATTACCACAGGTCATAAGAATGAACGAGGATGATGCCTTGTTGGCCATAACAATGCGGGACCTGTTTATTGACAACATATTCTATGAAGGTGAAATGGATGAGGACAAAATCCAGGCTCCCTTTGTTTCACCATTGAGAGAATAGAGGACATGGAGTTTTTCATGCAGGAAAAATATGACAAAACAAATATTTGTATGTCTTGCCTGCACAACCCTCACCTTCAACAAGCAAACTGATGGGGCAGATCTGGGTAAATATTGTTTTGTATTGTATTGTCTTGTAGTTTTAGGTTTTGTAAAATGTCTAGTTTTTTTAACCAATTAAAGTTTTGTGGAAAAAAAAGTGTTCATAAAACTATAAACTATATACTAAAATTACATTTTGTATCTTAAAACTTATATTTTGTTCCTAGATTGAAGATTGATATTTATGTTAGCTGTACATTTTGCTAACAATGGTTAATAGAAATAAAATAAATACAGCAACATTTGAGGGTAGTGAAGTATGTGACTAATCAAATGTAAAGTAACACTTCCAGTTTAATAAATGTTCCTGGAATGGTTGCCTTGCTACTAGTCTCAGAGCACACTTGTCTTCTTGATTTCTTCTTTAGTGTGACACGTGGCTGGTTTGAGACTACTGGACAGGTTACTTATTACCATTTTGTTAATTGGACAGTGATTTGATTAAGATGTGGACTAATTGCATCCAAAATTATATTCCATCTAAATTATATTCACAACTACACTGTTGTACATGCATTCATATATATATATATATATATATATATATATATATATATATATATATATATATATATATATATATATTTAATTTTTTTGGTTGTTTTTTGGAGGTGGAGATCCTAAGTGTAGTCTACATTTAAAAAGAATAAGCGAAGCAAATAGGTGATCGTTTTATTTTTGTATCACACCTGCAAGGGCAACTCAGTTCCCACGTTTAAAAGCAAAGAACATATTAGGAGCATCATTTATTACATTCATTCATTATTGAGATAAATTCAAAAATAGCCACATAGCCTTAATATGGTGGGGAATAAAAGAAAGCAGGGGTACACAGATAGTAGTCATGCCATTTGTCACAGAAACTATGCCGAAAAATTATGAAATCATCAAAAATGTCAAAATAGCTATGCCAGCAGTATTATGGTTACTTTGACCTAATCTTTGATTTCACGTAAAGTGCGTGCAAAAAGGATATACCGGCTTTAAGCAAGCACAAGTGAAGACAAGAGAGGAAATGTATTCGTAGAAGAAGAAGAGAGAGAAAAAAAGAAGCAATTTTAACTTTCTGGGGATTCACAGCGTGAGAAATACGAGGTGTGAGCGTGTGAACTGGTTGTATGCGTGAGTATCACGGTCAAAGCGTGAGACTTGGCAGCTATGAATTATTATTATTACATTATTATTATATATTTTTTTACAAATGCAATTTAAAACAAAAAAATTAATTGAATTGACCTCTTTTATGATTAACATGTTTTCAGTTAAGGTTATATTCTTTTCTGGGGCTTAATTTAATTAATTGTTTTTTTTAAATTACATTTTTAAAGCATTTAATAATAATAATAATAATTTAATAGATCTGGACAAAAATAAATAATCAGTCTCACGTCATTGACTCGTTGCACCCGTTTTCGATCATTGTCCTTCACCCTTCGCTTTCTCCAAGGTTCCAGATCAAAGGCGATGATTCGTCGGTTCGTCGTTCCGTTCAAATTAGTCGGATTTTAATTGGTGGAGATGCGCGTGCGCGTGCACACCCATCCAGTCTCGAGGCCGAGCGAGTTTCCTTCCTGCCGGTGGGAATCAAGAGAGATCCGTCGGCTAACAACAACATTTTAGTGCGGTAAACCAAAAATGGGGACCCGTGAAGATGAATACGATTATTTATTTAAAGGTCAGTGACTCATATCGGTATATATGAAAGAATAATGTGAATTGTTTTCCTTTATTATCAACCAAAACTTTAAGTGGCCTGATCACTGTAGCTATCAAGTTTAGCTTAAATGATTTGGTACTTTCGATTATTCAACATTTTTAAAGCATATTGATACATATAAATAGATTCTATAATTCGATAGTGTTTACGAGATCGTTTAATTTTGCTAGCATGGTATTAGCAAGCTAGCTGCCAAGATGTGCATTAAGCTAAAGTTAACTAAAAAATTAAGTAGCTGTTTTATATATATATTCAGTTTGCACCTTGTGAAGTAAGCACAATATGTTCAATTTACTTCAGTGATGTTTTCAAATACACCTTTAATGTCATCAAATACTTCGCTAGTCGTTTAGTAATATGTGTTGCTAAATACTGTGCTTGGGCCATAGGAAACGTTTTGCCGTTACTTGCACAAGAAACGTTTCTTTATATTTAAACTGGCAGAATTTAGGAATTAACTTGCATCTGTAAGCAATTTTTTTGTGGCAAGGCCTCAATTACAACCCGAAATCTGGGTAAATCATTAAACCGAGGGAAGAACCCTGTAAGGAAATGTTTGATGACATCATAAACAAGTTGATGTTGACATCATAGACAAGTTGATACTGACGTTACGTAATAAGTCTGTTACATGGTAGTGGGTAAAAATAACTTCCTTTTCCAATACAATACAATACATTTGTGACGTGTTTTTACTTCACTTTGTTTATATTAGCTTTTCAAATTAGGCTATATTAATTTATTTAAATTGCACCTTCGAAAAGTTGATTATTTTGTAAATAGATGCAGTCTATTTACAGTAAATCAAGATTGTTGCTTATGCAGCCACTTGAGTGATTGAGACAGCACAAAATGACTAAGCAGCCAAATAAAATTGTTGTTACTTGACATGTTGCATGTAGATGACTCCTATTTAAAGGACTTTTTCAGGTTCAAGATAAGTTAAGGTCAATCGACAGCATTTGTGGCATAATATTGATTACCACAAAAATGCAAACATCGAGGTTACAGATTGACGTTGTCGATAACGTTGACTAATCGTCTCAGCCCTACCCGGAGTAGTCCTTTAAACCCAGATAGGTTTAAATCAATTTGTTTCCATAGAGATACTGTATAAGTCGTCTTCATCCTCGCTACGGTATCCTGATTTTACACCAAACTTAAAAGTGAAATTTGACCATTTCACCATGGGCGAGAAAACCACAAAATGCTGGCCTTTTAGGGGTGTGCCACATTGGTTATTCTCACAATTTCTTGTCTTGACTGTGTTTACAGGCTCCTTTTAGTTCCCCAATTGATCTTAAACCATTTTGTCAATTGCTTCAGGTTTCATGATGAGAAAATGATGACCGTGTTGGAATGGACGCAGTTTGAGTTTGTTGATATTTTCTATGTATTTCTGGTTCTAAATACAATTTCAATAGTTGTAGGCTATATTTATGGTGTTTCTGAGTTTTTTTAACTGATGGAGCAGGGGCAAATGAGTGTGTGTGTGTGTGTGTGTGTGTGCGTGTGCGTGCGCGCGTTTGTGTGTGTGTGTGTGTGTGTGCGTACGTGCGTGTGTGTGTGTTTTTTAGATTATATTTTGGAAATTGTCTTTCTACCTTATCTCTATGGTCCCATGTACAAGCATCCAGGCTACTGCCTAATCTAGTGTGTTTCTGCTTTGCAAATGATGACAATGTACATGCTTTGGGTGCAAACTTTGGTCAGTGGTTTACTTTTAAAGAACTGTTTTGGGTTCACCACAATTTAAGCTCCATGGACAGCATTTGTGACATGTTGATATTGACTGCATAAAATAATTTTTTGTTCTGTGTTTTACAGAAAACAAAGAAGCAAAAATTGAGTCACACTGACGCATTAACTATGGAAGGGAATGGGACCAGTTCATAAACATTCAAATACTCTCACTATTTCAAAAGTATAGCCACAAGACATAAACACTAAGCGTGTAAACAAGACTTTAATGTGATAAAAACGGTTGCTAACCTTTTCTGTGCAAAGTTATAGTCCATCCAATAGTGTCAAATTTGTTGTCGTGTCTGTGTAGCCCACCGTAAAGCAATTTTATCGCACTAAAATCATGTTAACATGTGTAATGTTTATGTTTTGTTTTGAAACTGTATTTTAACGTTTGTGAACTGGCCCCATTCACTTCCATTGTAAGTGCCTCACTGAAACAGCTAATTTTTATTTTTATATTTTTATTTTTTAATAAACAAGGGACAAGTCTGTGGTAATCAACATTGTTACAAATGCTGTTGATTGAGCTTAACTTGTATTGAACTCGGAACATTCCTTGATGGGCTGAAATGCCGTTTCCCTTCTAACATTCTTCGACCTATGTAAATTGGAATCCAGATGGTGATGGCTATGATGTCTATCAGATGGAAGTGGCAGTAGATAACAAAACTGCCTAACATTTCCTTATTTATTTTGGTTCTAGTGGTACTCATTGGAGACTCTGGTGTAGGGAAGAGTAATCTGTTGTCCCGTTTCACTCGGAATGAGTTCAACCTAGAGAGCAAGAGCACCATTGGTGTGGAATTTGCTACCCGCAGCATCCAAGTGGACAGCAAGACTATAAAGGCTCAGATCTGGGATACAGCAGGACAAGAACGCTACAGAGCCATCACATCAGCGTGAGTACATCAGTATTATACGTTAATTTCTTATCCAAAAATGCAATAATTGAGTGATTGTAAAACCTGATTGCTTGTGTCGGTATAATATTGGTGTAAATTGTACATCCAGTTTTATTTGTGTATTTTAGTGGTCGACCCATATGGGTTTTTTCAATTGAGCAAAACAGTCTGGTTCCTGATGTTAAAATGCCTTTCATTTTTACCATTATATACCTTTAAAGACAGACCTACTGTATGCTGCAAAGGTGTTAATCGGTGGTATATGCTTCTATTAAAGCCATCAGCCTGTGTTGTTTTTTTATGATACAAAATAAAATGATCCCCCCAATCAAAGATTTGCAGAAAACAAAAATATATTTAAAATATATTTCGTTAAATAGACTTATAATCAATAGTTTAAATGAATGGTTTAATATATCCATTGTTTTTAATTTGATTACATTATTCACAATATTTTATGGGATTGTAGTTTATTCCATCAGTTAAGATGTTAACTACTCAGTCTTGTATTTTCAACTTTTTGTCTGATTTTTCAAATACTTTTTTGCTTCAAATCAATGTTTATAATGTTGTGATTCACCTCAGAGCTGGTTGGTTTCATCAATGGCTTAGAACTCCCTTATAAAATATTTTTTTGAACCCAATTAAAAATACTTTCAGGCCCAAGAAGGCTGAATTTGTATTTTATGTTTTATCTCCTTTAAAGGTACTATCGAGGTGCAGTCGGAGCTCTTCTCGTCTATGATATTGCAAAGCATCTGACTTACGAAAATGTCGAGCGCTGGCTGAAGGAACTGCGGGATCATGCGGATAATAACATCGTCATCATGCTGGTGGGCAACAAAAGCGATCTGAGGCACCTCAGGGCTGTTCCAACTGATGAGGCCAGAGCTTTTTCAGGTGAGTGTCTCCACTTAAATGTTTTATTTTTTTAAGCAAAAAATGTAAGTTAAGATATTAAAGTGTCTCTCATCTTATGTCATCCAGAGAAGAACAATATCTCTTTCATCGAAACATCAGCTTTGGACTCAACAAATGTGGAGGAGGCATTCAAAAACATACTTGCAGGTTGGCGCTGATTGTTTTAGTGACCAGTTCACTCTAAAAGCTAAAGTATACTTTGGTTGTCCACGTGGCACTATGTCTCGTGTGCGTTTGATGAAGATTTCGTCATCAGCACATTATACACTGATTATATTTAGTGAGCGGATAATTCTTTTTTGTTTTTGAAAGTAACTTGAAAGTAATTAGTAAAATGATAACTTCTTTTTAGTGAAGTAATTTGTAGAGGATTACTAACTGACCCAATGCTGAACAGCATGTGGAAAAATGCAGCATACCTTAAAGCATAGTACACCCAAAAATGAAAATTCTCACCCTCATACCATCCCAGATCTGTCTGATTGTCTTTCTTCTGTAGAATACAAATTAAGATTTTTAGAAGAATATTTCAGTTCTGTTGGTCCATACAATGCAAGTCAATTGGTGCCAAAATTTTTAAGCTCCAAATTCTACATAAGAGCAACAGGAAAGTACACCAGACGACTCTGTGGTGGTTAAATCCATGTCTTTAAAAGCGATATGATAGGTGTGGGTAAGAAATAGATCAATATTTAAGTCATTTGTTTTACTATAAATTCTCCTACCTGCTCACTCAGTCTCCAATGCACATTCTCCTTCTCATTCACATTCTTTATATATTGCCCTCTACTGGGCAGGGAGGAGAATTATGATAAAAAATTACTTGAAAATGTATCTATTTCTTACCCACACCTATCATATTGTGTCTGAACATGTGGATTTAACCACTAGAGTCATATGGATTACTTTTGTGCTCCCTTTATGTAGATTTAGGAGCTTCAAATTTAGCCTCCCATCCACTTGGGTTTTGAGAATCTACAGAGCTGAATTATTCTTCTAAAAATGGTAATTTGTGTTCAACAGAAGAAAGTCATACACATCTGGGATGCCATCATGAGAGAATTGTAATTTTTGGGAGAACTATCTCTATAAAATTCATATATTCATACAATATGCATTTGTTTTTGGGCTAATGCATGAATTTTGGTTCCAAGTGAATAAAACAAATGTCCGTTGTCTCTCAGTGTAACATGATCCTTTTATTCCAGAAATCTATCGGATTGTATCACAGAAGCAGATCTCTGACAGGTCCATGCACGACGAGTCTCCGGGCAACAATGTAGTGGACATCAGCATGCCGCCCACTACTGATGGGTTAAAGGGCAACAAATTTCAGTGCTGTCAGAATCTGTGACCCCCCCATCCTTGGGCTATCTCTTGTGTTACCCTCTATTTATCTCAGCTTTGCCCCTGTGTGTTGTTCTACAGCTTTATCCTCATTGTGAATACCATGCTAATTCTAGACATAGAAGCTTGAATTTCTATGTGACATTCCTTTTAACTTTTTTTCGGCGGGGTTCTTGTTAGTTTGTTCTGTTTTTCTTTCTTTGCTATTATCCACTGTTTGAATTCATGTTTGCACAGCAAAATGTTTTTCATCGAAAGTGATTATTTGGGCGCTGATCGTGTGATCCGCTCCTGTGGAAAAGGGATGGTGAGGGATCAGTGTGTCCACGGCTTCCAGCCGCTCTGATGGGTATTCTCTGGGATCCACACTAAAAGCCTGCTGTCTGTTGACCCAGATATCAGAGGGGACCTCTGACTTGGGCTTGAAAGGGCAGGTTCTTCAGAAAATGCCAGTCGGCAAGTTTATCATGTCTGGATCATACATTCAGCTGTGATCTTGATTTCAAATTGAAGTAGTTCAACCAAAAATGCAAATGATTTTGAAAATGTTATTTTTTGGGTGAAGTATACCTTGAAACATTTCAGGCTTCACACCCTTGGTCCTATTCTGCAATATTTACTGCAGGGTTGAGGGTGTGAATTTGCGCAAGTTGATCAATGTATTCTGTTTGCCATATCTATATTGCAGTTATGAGAATGCATCTATTAAGAATTTCATTAAAATAATTAACAGATTACTCAAAGAACAGTTATATATAAATTATTCACTGCATTGCTGAGTGTTAAAGCTCTTCAATGGGAAAATGCAATGATTCACAGTGTTTTAGGTGTTCAGTTCTCTCACTGGTCTGTGAATAAAGTCACTAAATATTGGATTGTTTGACTAAAACCTTATGTAGAAATGCCTTGGGTTTTCCCATACAGTGATTAAGATGCATTTTTCCAAGTGTGGTTATATGACATTTACACATCCATGAAGTCAAAACAGCTGTTTTGCCATTTATCAGATTACATCAAAATAAAATAAAACAATTGGAATGACAAGGCATTTTATCTTTACGTGTAACATTATGCAACATTTTGTATATCCGAATATACACCAAGAATAAGTGTCATGTGCTTCGTGGTTGGCATTATTCATGGGATGTATTTGGTTTCCATGTCACATGTTCTTTAAAGGGAAATACTGTTAAATAAAACGCACAATTATTACACATACAGTATATTTTTTAAGTTAAACATTGTACCTTTACCAAAGAAAATTATTTTGAATCGTTAAGTAAAAACGAATTGTGTGTACAAAAATGCATTTAGAATGCAAGTTAATGGAGCAACCACTTACCCCATAGACTTGCATTATAAGTACCGACCTTAACACAATTTAAATTATGAAACTAATTCGAACATATTTTATGCCACAATAAGCAACATGACACCGTTGCTGTCACAGTAGAACTTGTATTCAACCACGTTGGGGAATTATTACTCCATGTTTTGTTGTATACTAATATTGACAAGCACACAAAAAAACTGCTTGCGTTAATTTAGTGTTGCTATTGATTTTATTTCAAACTCCATCTGTTTTACAGCATTCTAATAAACGTTTTATTTTAGTTGAGTGAAATCCTTTAAACATTTGGGCAAAAAATAACATTTTAAAATTACACAGTGTAATCATATTAAAGAATGAGAGTCGAATCAATTAATATTTTCCATCACAATAAATAAAGCCAAACGTAGCCAGTGTAATTCCTCAGAAATCATAATAACAATCGACACTTCCCGGTTAACGGCTATTCTCAAAGGTGTTTACGTAAATACCCAAGCAGCGTCGCGAGTTCAAGCGCCTCCCACTATGCTACTAGCGTACGCTGAGCTAGCCACAGACGTCGGTAGGAGGCCGAGTCGAGTCGTTTGCTCAAAGGATCAAACCCAAAACACGGCTCGTATTTTCACTTTATCGTTTGCAAACAAGCGCCACTTTTCAAAAATATTTCACCTTTAAAGACAACAGATCAGCATGGGAAATCAGAAGGTAAGATAATATGTTCAGAAATTATGTTTTAAATCACAATCCCGGGATTTTAAGTCACATTTTGCTACATGGCTAATGTGACTAGCAGCTTTCGTATAGCTAGATTATTTCGCATTTAGTCGGATCGTGTCTTGACACGTTTTGGGTTGTTTTGATTTCGTTTTTAACTAAAAACCTGAAATGGATTGTTCCAGTGGGAATTGTTATTACATTTAGGCTACAGCTTGCGTTGTGTGCCAAAGGCCCACCCAAGACAAGAGTGTCATCTTGATAGATCTGGCCATATCTGAAATAATGGTTTAATTTTGGATTAAATGTAGATTGCTATGACAGAACATTGAAGTAGTTTGCCATTTTATGAATCGTTTAATATCAAATTGTAGAGATATTCTGATGTTAAGTCCCTAGTCTCCTTTTCTATCCTGAATATAACAGGCTGCTGAGGAATGATGTTGATTTTTTTAGTTGTTTTGATAAAGAGGATCATAATCGGTTTGTATTGTCTGGTTGCTTTTAACTCGAGAGATGTGTCTAAAAACTTGTAATGCACATATGGTGCCAAATAAAGAATCTACTGTGTGTAGGTTGGCAGCTTACAAAGTTTTGAGACGCATCTCTCTGCTTGATGGTTTCAGTAAATAGATGTACTAAACAACTACATCACTAATCTGGCAACACTCCTAAGAGTGTGTATGTTTTGTTAAAGGAATGAATCAACCAAAAAATTAAAATGATGTCAGCATGCAGCTACTTAATCTCATGTCATTTGGCATTCTTTCTTCCACAAAACACAAAGGAAAAAATTTTAAGAATGTCTGACTGAGCTGCTGCTTTTGCATAGAAAGCATGCATGCTGTGAACAAAGGTCGTCAAGCTCCAAAAAGGAAAAAACAAAAGATAAAAATGAAAACTATTATGGGAAATTATAGTAAAACTAAAGTTTATTCTCAAAATGAATGTATAATGGCTTATTAAAATAAAATAATCATACAATAGTAAGTTATTGCAGATTCCGAGAAAGGAATTACTACCGTATTTTCACTGCTAATTTTTTATGGTTTATTTGCCTGCTTCAGAGTATCTCTGAATGCTTTGGGTCAGGCAGTCTAAAATGTCAGTGAATCTGCGCTGGCAGAGCGCAAATGAACCGGATAGATAGTGTTTAAAGTAGGGTTGGCAACTAACCATTTTAGCCGGTGTGTTCCATACAGGATGCCTTATTAGCTAGCAGCTCTAGTTTAAAGGGTTAAAAGACAAAAAGTAAAATGATCGGTTTTCCGAATCAGCCACAATCAGCTGTGAAAAATCGATTATTGATATCGGCCACAATGAGCTGTGAATTATCGATTATTGATATCGGCCACAATGAGCTGTGAATTATCGATTATTGATATCGGCCACAATGAGCTGTGAATTATCGATTATTGATATCGGCCACAATGAGCTGTGAATTATCGGTTATTGATATCAGCCACAATGAGCTGTGAATTATCGGTTATTGATATCGGCCACAATGAGCTGTGAATTATCGGTTATTGATATCGGCCACAATGAGCTGTGAATTATCGATTATTGATATTGGCCACAATGAGCTGTGAATTATCGATTATTGATATCGGCCACAATGAGCTGTGAATTATCGATTATTGATATCGGCCACAATGAGCTGTGAATTATCGGTTATTGATATTGGCCACAATGAGCTGTGAATTATCGGTTATTGATATTGGCCACAATGAGCTGTGAATTATCGGTTATTGATATCGGCCACAATGAGCTGTGAATTATCGGTTATTGATATTGGCCACAATCAGCTGTGAAAAATCGATTATTGATATCGGCCACAATGAGCTGTGAATTATCGATTATTGATATCGGCCACAATGAGCTGTGAATTATCGGTTATTGATATCGGCCACAATGAGCTGTGAATTATCGGTTATTGATATTGGCCACAATGAGCTGTGAATTATCGGTTATTGATATCGGCCACAATGAGCAGTGAATTATCGGTTATTGATATCAGCCACAACGAGCTATGAATTATTGGTTATTGATATCCGCCACAATGAGCTGTGAATTATCGGTTATTGATATCGGCCACAATGAGCTGTGAATTATCGGTTATTGATATCGGCCACAATGAGCTGTGAATTATCGGTTATTGATATCGGCCACAATGAGCTGTGAATTATCGATTATTGATATCGGCCACAATGAGCTGTGAATTATCGGTTATTGATATCGGCCACAATGAGCTGTGAATTATCGGTTATTGATATCGGCCACAATGAGCTGTGAATTATCGGTTATTGATATCGGCCACAACGAGCTGTGAATTATCGGTTATTGATATCGGCCACAACGAGCTGTGAATTATCGGTTATTGATGTCGGCCACAATGAGCTGTGAATTATCGGTTATTGATATCGGCCACAACTAGCTCTGAATTATCGGTTATTGATATCGGCCACAATGAGCTGTGAATTATCGGTTATTGATATCGGCCACAGTGAGCTGTGAATTATTGTTATTGATATCGGCCACAACGAGCTGTGAATTATCGATTATTGATATCGGCCACAATGAGCTGTGAATTATCGGTTATTGATATCGGCCACAATGAGCAGTGAATTATCAGTTATTGATATCGGCCACAATGAGCAGTGAATTATCGGTTATTGATATCGGCCAAAATGAGCTGTGAATAATCGGTTATTGATATCTGCCACAACGAGCTGTGAATTATCGGTTATTGATATTGGCCACAATGAGCAGTGAATTATCGGTTATTGATATCGGCCACAATGAGCAGTGAATTATCGGTTATTGATATCGGCCACAATGAGCTGTGAATTATCGATTATTGATATCGGCCACAATGAGCAGTGAATTATCGGTTATTGATATCGGCCACAATGAGCTGTGAATAATCAGTTATTGATATCTGCCACAACGAGCTGTGAATTATCGGTTATTGATATCGGCCACAATGAGCAGTGAATTATCGATTATTGATATCGGCCACAATGAGCAGTGAATTATCGGTTATTGATATCGGCCACAATGAGCAGTGAATTATCGGTTTTTGATATCGGCCAAAATGAGCTGTGAATAATCAGTTATTGATATCTGCCACAACGAGCTGTGAATTATCGGTTATTGATATCGGCCACAATGAGCAGTGAATTATCGATTATTGATATCGGCCACAATGAGCAGTGAATTATCGATTATTGATATCGGCCACAATGAGCTGTGAATTATCGATTATTGATATCGGCCACAATGAGCTGTGAATTATCGGTTATTGATATCGGCCACAATGAGCAGTGAATTATCGGTTATTGATATCGGCCAAAATGAGCTGTGAATAATCAGTTATTGATATCTGCCACAACGAGCTGTGAATTATCGGTTATTGATATCGGCCACAATGAGCAGTGAATTATCGATTATTGATATCGGCCACAATGAGCAGTGAATTATCGGTTATTAATATCAGCCAAAACGAGCTGTGAATAATCAGTTATTGATATCTGCCACAACGAGCTGTGAATTATCGGTTATTGATATTGGCCACAATGAGCAGTGAATTATCGGTTATTGATATTGGCCACAATGAGCTGTGAATTATCAAATATTCTCAGATTGTGAAATCCAAATGAAACTAACGAGAAGTACAGTCTTACCCGTTTGATTTATCGTTTTTGAAAGAAGACACGCTGTGAATTTACCTTACGGCCTTTCTAACACAAAGTGTCTCGCAAAAGTCTGTATTTCATGGACTTATTTCAGTGAATTAAAAATTACTAACCACGCATAATCTTGATTTTCTCAAAAATGCAAACATATACATCTCATTTTTGGAGGTTCTTATGTTAAAACACTGCTGAGAAATGTATGCAGTTTATTTATACATTTTGTTAATTATTCATGCTTGACATGATGACTACAATCATGTAAACTGTATCTGGGCAAAATTTGTGTTGTTATCTCAAAGCAAGTTATGGCATTTGGAACCAAGGTAGCCTTTTTTTTTTAATCAAAAGTCCAAAAAACTCTCCAAACAAGTGATCTGAGGGTTTTACTGAACCTAAGAACTACTTAAATTTGTTAATGTCACAATAAACCAGAAACATAATTACATAGAATAAGTAACAAGTAATAAGGTCCAGCACTGTTTCAATTGTGTACATGGTAAATCAAGACCTGTCAATCTAAGTGATCAGTCCAATCCAAGCTGTAAAACAGTGGCCGATTGGTCTCTACACATCGTCCCTTCCCACCATACCCACCCACATACCTGAGATCAGAGATGATCTTATTATTATTGTTATCATATCAGCCACGTTGAGCTGTCAGTTATCGGTATCGGCCACTATCAGCGGTCTGCCTTCTGCTGTCTTTGATTTACTGTCCCCTCAATTGCCTTGGGCTTGTCTCTGTAGTGGTAGGGTCCATCTGACTTAAGGTGTGGGAGCGAGGCTGCTCCCCTTCCCCCGCCCTCCTGGACGGCCCCGAAATGACCACAGGGGAGTGTTGCCACCTCCCAGGCTCCCTGTGCGACTGCACTGGCAACGCTGCCCTGTCTAAAACTGTGGAGGAAGCAGACAACCGACGGGCCCAGTACATCACCCAGGTCACGGCCAAGGATGGACATCTACTATCAACTGTTATCAAAGCCCTTGGCACACAGAGGTAAACTGATCCAAATGTCTCTGATTGTCTTATGTTTAGGACTTGGCATCAAAAAAGAATTCTGTGTGGGTTTCGAGTCACAAGCACTTTATTGGATTAGATTCTGATTTATTTGGGTATATAACATTTATAATTACATGTGAAAGAAATTTGACTATGCATAATAACAATTTTAGTACCACAACAAAGTATTAACAAATTTGACTAAACGGTGATTTAAGTTATCAAGTAATTATTCCAAGTAAACATTCAGTAATGAAGAACAAAGGAAATTGCAAACAATAGAACAAATAAAAACAATAGAAAAAAAGATACAAATTAAGAACAGTGCTATAAGTTTATAATGGCAATATCAAGTATTAATATTGTTATAATACATTCATACTTTTTCAAGCTACTAAAGTTATCCAGCAAAGTGCACTCTTCCCTTATCGACTGGTGAATTGATAACATGATCGGAGTAATGAGGTCCATGTTAATGCCAAGTGTAGCCATGATCTAAAGCCAAGCTTGACATCCATTGTCCTTGTCACTGGTCCATGAGATAAACCTGTTTACTTCCCACTCTTTTAGTGATCGGCCAATTTGTCGGATCTGCCATGAGGGTCAGGACATATGCAACAGCGAGGGGCTCCTCTCGCCGTGCGATTGCACTGGCACATTGGGCACAGTACACAAAAGCTGCCTGGAAAAGTGGCTGTCCTCCTCAAACACCAGCTACTGCGAGCTGTGCCACACAGAGTTTACCATAGAGCGCCGGCCCCGGCCGCTCACAGAGGTAATACCTTTAGCCTCGTCTGGATGGCTTGACTTGACTTTACTCCTGTATATGTGCCTGTGAGCACTGATGTGCAAAATCAGGGGATACAGGGGAGCAAACCATTGCCCCTTTTGTTCACAAATCTCTCCCCTGCCCCTGCTAAGGTCTGTGCATGTCACTGCCTGGGAGTACATTTTATGAGCATGGTACTGCATAAGCTTATTTTGTGAACTATATATTTTGTATCAAATTTATGATTAGGCCTAAATGATGGTAGATAATTAAAAAGATGCATGACTGTATAGAGTTCTTCATGCAGAACTATTTTTAAACAATGCTTTGATGCTCAAAATCTACAATTGTACATAAAAGAAGAATTGTAGCACAATTATATTTAGATCTTTGTAATAATATTTGAGAATTTGTCTGATCCATGCTTAAAATAAACTGTATATTGTTGAGATAGACAAGTGAGCAAATGAAAGGTGCTGTAAGCAATTTTTTTTATGATTTGTTTTTTTTTATGGAAAATTATGCAAAAAAAATTTCTACTCCCTTAAAGATATTAATGAAATAAGTGTCCTGAGATATCTCTCTGGTCTCTTTAACAGCTGTAGACTTTTGTAAACAGCAAACAGAAATGTGTTTACGGAAATTGACGCTTTTCACCTGTCAATCATTTTGCTAATTCTCATTTGAAGCGAGAAGGATACAGCTGCGGTCGCTCCAAATCGTCATTAAAGATATAGGGGTCCCCTACGTAAACCTTTCCCTAACTTTAACTGTGGGTGGAAATGACGGCCCCTTTTGGAGTTGCTGTTACCCCTTTTTAGAGTAACCCACCCTCTTTCTGTGATTCTGCCCACATTTGGTGGTCTCCAGGCTGCAGCTACACCTACTTTTTTGAAGCAGATTATTGAGGCTAAGACTCATAATGTTTGTCAGTTGAGGGCGCTATTGTGCCGCTGTTGAATTTGGCAGTCACAGAAACAAACAGTGCTGCTCTTTTGCTCAGATTTGTTCTTAAAATTATCTTTGGAAAGCCGGGTTTTTAAATGAGGGGGAGTGGATAAATCAACTGCTCAGTCACGTGAAAGCTTTCGAACGCTAAAATCGTTACAGCACCTTTAATTGGCTGATATTTCAGTGTTTTGAGATTATCAACATTGACCAACAACTGATAATTTTTAGTTGGTTTTGAAGAAATATTGTAATATAAGTGAGTGTAAAAAAAAGTGTCAATTAAATTCAGCAATTTTATGTGCATCAGTTTATTGTAATTCTTTTAAGCAAGTTTTAAAAACAACTAATGGTTATCCATGTTATCTGCTGTACTTTATAACATTTTGATATGTATTTCACAGTATAGATTTCATAATGTGGGCTATCATATTGTTTTTTGACTATAATATAGAAATAATTATGGGTTATTGGTATTAGTCACAATGACTATATTAGTGTATGCCTGATTATCACTATGTCCCATCTTTCTGTAGTGGCTCAGGGACCCAGGCCCCCGGAACGAGAAGCGCACGCTGTTCTGTGATATGGTTTGCTTTCTGTTCATAACGCCCCTGGCGGCCATCTCGGGTTGGCTGTGTTTGCGGGGTGCACAGGACCATCTGCACTTCAACAGTCGTCTTGAGGCGGTCGGCCTCATCGCTCTGACCATCGCACTCTTCACCATCTACGTCCTCTGGACTCTGGTACAGTTTACAAACCATTCAAACACAAACTGACATTTTTATTCCAAAGGGGTGCACATAAATGGATTTTGTGTAAATCTAACAAAGCCTTTAAAGAACATGTTTTGTTCATTAAGTCCAAAATAATAACTTCATAAAAAAATAAAGAAAAAGCATGTTTTTAGGACCATTAAGACTTTAAATTATATTAATTAAAATTATGCAACTCCCCAATTACTTAAAAAAAAAAACCTCATTCTCATTGCCATAATACAGAAAAATGTCATTCTCATTACTATAATGGAAAAGGGTTCCATTGTTGTTATGACAATACAATACAATATAATTTTTTATTTATTCTCATTACCCCAGTGCAAAAATGTTTTAGTTTTCATTATGTCATGATCCCTGTTGGACTGCCCTATGTTTGTCTGTTTTGGTTTGGGTTTATTTTTGTTTTGTGTTTTAGCACGACTTTGTGTTTGTCATTCATGTTCTCCCCTGACTCTGCCTCCTTGTTTCCCCTTGCAACTGTTCCTTGACTAGTCTTCATTGTGTTGTCCCTCCAAAAATATTGGCGCACATGGTAAATATGAGCAAAAAGAGCTGTGGGAAAAAAATCTGTATCCAATATCCAACCTTTAATTGAAGTAAAACAATTGAAATGGGGGAAATATTTAATTATTAAATACATATTTTTCTTATAATATATTGTAATTATTGGCACCCTTTTATTCAATACTTTTTACAAGCTCTCTTTGCCAAGTTAACAGCTCTGAGTCTTCTCTTATAATGCATAATGAGGTTGGAGAACACATGGAAAGGGATCTGAGATCATTCCTCCATACAGAATCTCTACAGATCCTTCAAATTCAGAGGTCCATGTTGACTGTCCTCTTCAGTTCACCCCACAATTTTGACTCCTTAATGTTTATGTTTAGGAGCCAATGGCTCCTGGCCTTTTTTTTTTTTTTTGTTTGGAGCCCTGCCATAGAACCTGGTCGCTTTTAAAGTTCCAGTAGTTTCTGGCAAACTGAAAACACTCAAGTTAATTGTTGGATAAGAGCAGAGGCTTTTTATATTAAAACCCTCCCAATGATGTAGGTGATGTCTGAGATATATATATATATATATATATATGTATATAATTTCTTTTTTTTAGACTTTCTGACCCCAAGACCCAACTAATTTCTGCCATTCTCCAGCTGTGTTCCTTGGAGATTCTTTGGCCACTTGAACCATCCTCACTGTGCGTGGAGACAATATAGGCACACATCCTTTTCCAGGCCGATTCTTAAGATCTCCATTTAATTGGAACTTGTTAATTATTGCGATGATGGTGGAAATGGGCATTTTCAATGCTTTGGCTATTTTCTTATAGCTTCTTCCCATTTTGTGAAGCTTAAAAACCTTTTGCAGAACTATATTCTTTAGTGTAACCCACTATGATTGATGATTAAGGGAATTTGACCTTTGTGTTATATTTATACCCCTGTGAAACAGAAGTCGTGGCTGAACAATTTCATGTTCCTAGTCTCCCAGGTGCACTAAAAAATGTAAAATATGAATGGCAATATACTTCAAATATATTTTACTCATAAGAATTTCCAGTGGTGCCAATAATTGTGGCTAACATGATTTGGAGAAAAATATTTATTTAATAATGACATATTTCCCCTCTTTCAATTGTTCTACTTCAATGAAAGGTAAGATTTTTGCCCAAAAAAATTATGAAAATTATGAAAAAATTGTTAGGATAAAAAATGCAGACTTTCTTCTTTTTTCATATTTACCATGGGTGCCAATATTTTTGTGCCAGTATATGGTTCCTTTTCCCAGATTGTTTTGTGAGTTCCAGTCAGTTTGTGAATCTTCAGTCTTGTGTTTGTTTATTTTCTCTGTTTATTACATTTTTTTTGTTTGTATTTTGTTTAATTTTAATAAAAAGCCCTTTTGAGTTGCCTCACTACACTTGGGTCCTATCTCTGTTTCCTGACATAACAATCTGGCCAGAGGGGACCAGAATTTTTTTTTACCTTGTTCCCCTGCTGTCTGGAGAGCTTCTCAGCTTAAGAGGCTCTTTGAGCTTCATCAGGAGGACAGGTTGATGAGGGGGGTATGCCTTTTTGGTGTTGTCCTTGGGTCTAAATTTCAATCAGGTGTGCCTGATGGACCTCTTCACAGCTGGTCTGAATGAGCCTATCAGATCTTTTATTCAAGTCAGTGGTGAAGGGGAGAGTCTATCTGAAAACATGAACTTGGCCATGAAGTGGTGTGTATTCATCTCAGCCTGTGCCTTGGAGGACACCCTCTCTTCGCCCCAGCTCAAGGACAATGATACTCTCTCACCAGAAGTGGTCCTCGCTGCAGTTCTTCCCACCATTTAGAGCAGGGGTGTCAAACTCAGTTCCTGGAGTGCCACAGTCCAGAAGTGTTTTGCTCCAGCTCTAATTAAACACACCTGAAGCAGCTAATCAACGTCTTCAGGAGTGCTTGAAGATTACAAGGAGGCATTTTGGAGCAGGGCTGGAACTAAACTCTGCAGGGCTGCGGCCCTCCAGGAACTGAGTTTGAAACCCCTGATTTAGAGGAAGAGGAGGAGGAGGAAGAAACCGGGTTTGGTGTACAAAGAGGCACCCAAGTTCTCTGCTGACCACCAGGGGGTGGCAGAGTCTGCCGCAGTTCTTCCCACCACCCTCGAGGAGGAGGAGGCATGTCCCTGTGCCCGAGTCCGCTGTAGCTCTACAGGAGGTTTCCAAGTTAGCTGCAGCTCTCCTGCCAGCCACCATCGACCCATCCATGCCTTCGCCATCAGTTGCCGTGTCAGTCCCTTCCCATTTCGACAGCGGCCACCGAGCAATTCCCTTCCTCGGCGACTGCCGACACAGTCATCTTTCCAGTGGCCACCAACAATCTAGTCCTGTTCCCTGCGGCTGCCATGTCAGTCTGTTTCCCAGTGATCATTATGCCAGTCCCTTCCTCAGCGGCCGCCGACCCAGTCATCTCTTCAGTGGCCACCAACAATCCAGTCCTGTTCCCTGCGGCTGCTTTGTCAGTCCCTTCCCCAGTGGCCATCGTGTTAGTACCTTCTCAAGCATCCAGCGATGACTTCTTGTGTACCATTATACAGACAATATTTTTGTCATTAGCGTAATGGGAAAAATCTTATTGTCATTACTGTAATGCAGAAAAGCTCATTTTCTTTCTTTTAAAAAAATTATTTCGTGGGGGTCGGGGTAGCTCAGTAAGTAAAGACGCTGACTACCACACTTGGAGTCGTGTGTTCGAATACAGGGCTTGCTGAGTGACTCCAGCCAGTTCTCCTAAGCAACCAAATTGGCCGGTTGCTAGGGAGGGTAGAGTAACTTGGGGTAACGTCCTCGTGGTCACTATAATGTGGTTCGCTCTCGATGGGGTGCATGGTGAGTTGTGCGTGGATTCTTTGGAGAATAGCGTGAAGCATCCACACGCGCTATGTCTCCGAGGTAACGCACTCAACAAGCCACGTGATAAGATGTGCGGATTGATGGTCTCAGACGCGGAGGCAACTGAGATTCATCCTCTGCCACCTGGATTGAGGCGAGTCACTACACCACCATGAGGACTTAGAACACATTGGGAATTGGGCATTCCAAATTGGGGAGAGAAAAAAAATAAAAATCTTTCCTTACTGAAAAAGTATATTACTGAAATTACTAGAATTTCCCGGTCTTTTAACCAAATTTCTCAAATGTTGTCCTTGTTTTACAGGTCTCATTCCGCTACCACTGTCAGTTGTACTCTGAGTGGAGACGAACCAATCAGAAAGTTCGCTTGCTCATTCCCGACACCAAGGGTGCACACTCTACCCAGCATTCCTTGCTCTCCACCAAGCTGCTGAAAAAGACAGCAGATGAGACCATAGTATGAGAGGCGTGGAGTGGGGAAGAAGGGGCCCGATCGTAGTGGTATTAGTGTGCTACAGGTTCCTGATGCAGCGTTGTCAGCTAGAGCCGTGGCACTTGTGGATGCATTATTTTCTATTTAATCCTTTTTATCTAAATATGTGAGCACTTAATTTTTTTTTTCAACAGTCTCTTATTTTTAAGCATTTATAAGTGTGTTGTTTTAAGAAACCTTTATTTATTTGGGGATTAAACAGCAATGCTGAGGCCCCGTACCATTCAGTATGCATCGTATTTGAAACAATCGGAAATCTAACTTGTGCATAGACGATTCCTTTGAGCACAGCAGGGAAGGATTTTGAATCAAGTACGGATGGATGCTGAAGCTTAATACCAAACCTTCCTTTAATTTTCAATGTATTGTTTTTTACTCATCTACCTTAATGGACTTTCTATATTAACCTGACAGAGAATCGGTCCGAACTTATTCTTGGCAAATTTTAGCCCTTGAGGCTCATATTTAGTCAGGATGTAAATGTATAAATGTATACACACTATGTGAACAAGTAAGCTGTAAGCTTTGATTGACATGGGTATTGCAGAACTACAGGGCTCTTTGCACTTGGTCACCCATTTAGGGCCCAGGCAATGGATGTGGAGGCTGATTATTACCACAGTGATCAACAAGCTCACCATGCCCACTTGAAATGAGAAAGATAGGCAGTATAGGAAAAGAAGAGTGCAATAACACACTGCCCGTTTGCTCTTCTGCGTGATACCGCTGTAAACACGCATGTTGTTATGCATGCCTGTTTTTGTTTCAAAAGTCTCATCAAATTGGTGACTGTTCGGTGCAAAGTGTGTTTGGGGCTTTGCATATGGATCAAAGGCTGCTTTTTGAGCCTGCCCTGATCTCATGGAAATGATGTGACTGTGGCAACATTTTTGCAAAATTATGTGACGCGGGTCCTTACACTTATCGCGGCAGTTCCGAAGTGAAATGTCCACTGTGTGGCGCTAAAAGTGAGTTAATTGTTCTCAGTTCATGAGGTTTTTTAAATTTGATGGTTTTTAAAGTTAAGAATCAACATAACTGGCCTCTTTACCTTAAACCAAACCTAACCTAATTTTGTGGTGCTTATATGCTCTTTAGGACTCGAACCCCTGTCCTTTGCATTGTAAGTGCAATGGTCTATCAGTTGAGCTACCATGCAATTCGATTACACTTGAGTAAGCTTCTGAATGTAGTTGGTTATGTAATGCAAACTTTAAAAATGTTTACTTTAGTGCATGACTTATAAGATTTAAAGCATTTTGTGAGGAACAGGGTGAAAAGTATGTGTTTATGAACTGATAATGTGCTGTTTTACTCATGATTTGTGTGAAAGTGGTTGTTGTAGCGCCACTAGTGTTCATTTGCCCAGGAAACTTTTGTGATCTGTACAACGAACCAAATAAATCACAATGCAAAAATGTAGGTATAGTATCGTGATTCTGTGTGACCAGTTTGCATTTGTCCAAACATTGCAAAACAGCATGCAATGGTCCTGAATTTGTAGCACTTTGACAACGTAGCATAGATGTGAGCTGATCAATAGTAGATACGTGTAAGCTAATGGGATCCAAATATGTGGCAACATTGTATGTTGTGTTGAGTTGTAGTAAGTGCAGATGCAAGCAGACCTCTACAAGTTCATTGTTCTGAATCACTTTCAAATGGCTCTAAAATCATGATTTTTTTTTTGTTTGTTTTTGGTTTATCAGCAAGTGTGTGAAGCTGAATGTGTTTGTGTGTTTACAGTATGCATTTTGTAAGCTCTATTTTTGTGTGCAGTTTAGTTAGTTTCAGCAATATCAAATGGCAGAGATTGAGGGGTTTTGTAGCAGTTTACCTTGTGGATGATTTCATGCAGCTTAATGAGAGGTCAAGCCGCTGAGGAAGAAGTCATTGTGTGAAGCTTAACTTCAATTCCAGACCAGTTATGAACCATTTACTCATCCATTAATTACACTTCAAGAAAAGGCATCTTTTAGCTGTGTGTCAGTTTGGTGCAAGAACAATGTGCAAAACACCACCAACCGTCAGAGCTTTTCATTCCCTCTGGAGAAAGTACTATCTGAAAGCAACTCATAAGTGAATCGTTTACCCAAAAATGAAAGTTTTGTCTTTTAGTCGCCCTCTAATATCGTTCCAAATCCATATGAGTTGCTTTGTCTGTGGAACACAAAATAAGGTATTTTTAAGAATCTCCGAGTTGCATTTTCATACAGTGATTGAGAATGGGGATTGATGCTTTCAAGCTCCAAAAATTACTAAAAAGGACCATTTAATGTAGGCCATACAATTTATTCTATTTTGTTGTTTTTCCCTGCTATTTACTGAAAACTTTGGGCATTGCCATAGCTCTCAAATCTCATTCACGGTCTTAGGCCACATCAAAAGTCACTAATTTGTTTATTTTGACAACTCGTTTTTTTAGTTTCCTAACATTTTCAAATTGTGTGTTAATGGAAAGAGTTTTCGAAACGCTCCGTTTTCAGTGCAGTAAAACGACATTCTAGTATGGATGAAAGGTTTATATGTAGCAAAATTAATGTATTTTTAAACAAAAACATATTAGTGTGGATGCTTTCTTAGGACACGTCCACACTAATTAGTTTTTGTAAGAAAACCCAGTTTAGAGTTTTCTAACATTATCCACACCCTCACCTCCACATAGATTAGTGTTTTAGTAATGTCTTTCTCTAAAAATTGTAATCCGATTACTTTATTAAAAGTAATAACATTACTTTTATGTTACTTCTAAAACACTTCAAGCGTTTTTCGCTCGACAAATTCAAACTGACTATATTTCCTCACTCAAATGCAAACAAACATATACAATGTATATGAATTGAAAGTTAGTAACTGTAATGTGATTACAAGAATTTAAAATGTTAAGTTTTTGACTAAAAAGGTAGATTACAGTAACAATTTTGTAATCAGATTACAACCAACACTTAAAACAATATATTTCAGTCTATTACAGTGCATGGGTGGTATGGACTTTAGTATTTTTATGGTGTGTTTTAGTACTTTTTGGAATTTACAGTAGCTGCCCTTGGTCACTCTATGCTGTCATTGTATGGAAAAAGCTGTTCGGAAAATATCTTATTTTGTTTTTAATGGAAGAAACAATATAAGGGTGATTTAAATTATCACAGATTAACAATTTTGGGGTGAATTATAAATTTAAAGTTGCTTTCACACCTAGAGCAATGTGAAATCTCTGGGCATGGCTCTTTGGTATATGCAGTGTCGTAGAAATGTCACATTCGCTTCTCCTAACGTGGACATTTTAGTGCATTTTCTATGCATTTAATGTGGAAAATCTTAGTGCCGAATGACTAAAAGCATGTTGTTCACTCAAGGTCTGAACTTCTGGCCATAATACTAAAGATGATCTCAATAAAATTAGCTTCTCAAGATATTTAGGTCCAGACCCATATATCTTTAATTGTAAATTCTGAGTTTCCATTGTAAATGTGAAGATAAACTGATGTCTTTGTTTTTTTAAGTGTTGTGTGCTGTAGGTCCAGGTTTTTTTTTTTTTTTTTTTTGTATTGCAAACAGGCCCATGAATGTCTGGATTATTTGCTGACAATTTTTTTAATGGACACCGCTTTAGGTATGCATAGTCCATTCAGTAGATCTGTTAAAGGAATAGTTTACCCCCCAAAACTGTTATTTCATGCCTGACATCTCTTTTTGTGTTCCACGGAAAGATGTCATGTGGATATGGAAGTAAATGATGACAGAAGTTACATTTTTGGGTGAACGATCCCTTGAAGTGCTGTGCTGACAAAGATCAGTGCCACAAACAAGTGAGATTGAAATGACAAAAAGGTGCTTCAAACATGCAAAAGTTTCCCCATGAAAAGCATCAACCGCCTGTCTCACATCAGCTAATTTCGCTTTGAGAATGAGAGATTTGTCACTAGAGGGAAAAAAACTTTAATGCAAAATCAAAAGATGTTTGTTTTCCTCTCTAAATGGATTCTCTTCAAGGACAATATTGTTTTGTAAGGGGGTGGGGATTTTGCAATAGATATACAAAATACGATGGCATTACTTGTGATATGTATACTTGGTGGGGGGTACCTTCATCTCCATCATCGTTGTCTGTTCCATTACTCGGGTGTATTAGAGAGAAAGTTGCTCTTTTATGCTGATCCGTACCACCATTTGAAAAATGGATACTAACCAGGTGTCGCTGCTACTTGGAGGAATGCTGTCTCATTGTTGTGCTTCCACCTCAAATTTTATTTGTATTTTTTTCGGGGGGCATTTCCTGGTTATTTTGCAAAGTAGAGTAATAAATCGAGAGTGCAATTTCAGAAATATTACAATGCAATTCTTCCTATAACCTTAACAATACATGTATTATATAAATGTAGATGTCATATAGGAGGAAAGGACTATGGTTTTTGGTCAACTTGCAGTGGATGCAAATGAGCTGGCGACAGTATGCAAGCTCAAAGCAGCTCAAACGATGTTTTAATAGAACTGATCCCAACTGTTTCTCAAATTAATGCTTTCTTTTATTTTTTTTTAACTACAGTGGCACTTTCACATATTTATGTTGAAGTACTTGCAGTTTCCATAAACATTTTTAGGGGATTTTAACTTGTTGCAGTTCATATTTCAAAGATGTCTTTTTGTCTGGAACTTTATTGAAAACTTGTACACAGTTTGTTGATGCTGTTTAATTATCTCAAAGTTTACTGGTGTGTTTTTAATGTATTCATTCTGTATGTATAATTTTGCTACTTTTGTTTTCATGAATCCATCGAACACAAGGACTTTTATCACTCAAAGACTTTTGAGATACTACAATGTTTATGTTGTGCAGTGGCTAAGAGAAAGATGTTAGTTATGTCTTCACCAAAATATGTTGGTGCTTGAAATCAGCCAAGAAATGTGTGCAAAGCAAATTAAAAACTATGCTCTGGATCTGCTAACTGTTCTGTTCTTTCAACATTAGTTTTAATTAAATGGCACTTTTTTTTTTTTTTTTTTTTTTGTAATACAAGTAATGAGCTATAGTTTTGTATTTTACAATTATATTGAACATTTCTATAAATCCCTTAGTTTGACAAAATTATACAACCCAATTCAAAAACTGTTGTGATAGTATGAAAATTTCCAATAAAAACAAAGTGATTTGTGAATTATATTCACCCTTCGCTAAATTGAAAATACTACAACTAAACATTATATGATGTTTTACATTGTGAATTTTATTAATGTACAATAATTTCAAATCAAATGACCACAACACGCTCCAAAAAAAGGTGAAACGGGGCTAATTTAAGACTAATAACAATTTGACGAGTTCAACTATTAAGGCAATGTGAAACAGGAGATATTAAACAGGTGAGGCAATCATATCATAGTTTTTTGGTCGAATGAGTCCACATTTCAAAAAGTTTTTGAAAAAACAGCCATGTTATCCGGGCAAAAGAGGAAAAGGGCCATCCAAGCGGTTATTTCCTTCAGGTCCAAAAGTCAGTGTCTGTATGGGCAGCGGAGTGTCAGTGCCCTTTGGCATGGGTAACTCGCACATCTGTGAGGGCACCATTAATGGAGACCGATACATACAAATTTTGGAGCAGCATATACTGCCATCCATTATAGTCTTTTTTTAGGGACCAGTACTTTAGTTTAATTGTTATGCTATCTATAAGTTTGATTTATTGTCATGACATTTGACAAAAGCAGCATAAACAAGTATCACAACAATAGTGCAAATTGAGTAAACGTAGCATTAGTCTGTATTAAACCAATAGTCCGCATTGGGCAGATTGATCTTGAAGTATCGATATTGTCGAAACTGATAATTTGTAGAATAAAGCAAGTCTGAAATAACTATAGAGTCTTCATCTCTGGGAATTGTACATTGATTAAAACTTCTTTTTCAAAAATACTATTCTACAATTTGCAACTCTTATTAAAAGTTTAGCAAAAGCAAATAAAATAAAAATAATAATTGAGCGCACCTTTTATGTTAATTTATATACACACACATATACATTATATATATATATATATATATATACACATATATACAATGGCGGCCAAAAGTTTGGAATAATGTACAGATTTATGGAAAGAAATTGGAAGTTTTATTCACCAAAGTGATCAACTGATCACAATATATAGTCAGGACATTAATAATGTGAAATACTGTTACAATTTAAAAAATGTTCAGAACTTCTTAAACTACTTCAAAGTGTTCTCATCAAAAACCTCCATGTGCAGCAATGACAGCTTTGCAGATCCTTGGCATTCTAGCTGTCAGTTTGTCCAGATACTCAGGTGACATTTCACCTCACACTTCCTGTAGCACTTGCCATAGATATGTCTGTCTTGTCGGGCACTTCTCAGGCACCTTACAGTCTAACTGATCCCACAAAAGCTCAATGGGGTTAAGATCCATAACACTCTTTTCCAATTATCTGTTGTCCAATGTCTGCGTTTCTTTGCTCACTCCAAATATTTCCTTTTTGTTTTTCTGTTTCAAAAGTGGCTTTTTCTTTGCAATTCTTCCCATAAGACCTCCTGAGTCTTCTCTTTACTGTTGTACATGAAACTGGTGTTGAGCGGGTAGAATTCAATGAAGCTGTCAGCTGAGGACATGTGAGGTGTCTATTTCTCAAACTAGAGACTCTGATGTACTTATCCTCTTGTTTAGTTGTACATCTGGTCTTCCACATCTCTTTCTGTCCTTGTTAGAGCCAGTTGTCCTTTGGCTTTGAAGACTGTAGTGTACACCTTTTGTTGAAATATGCATTTTTTTTGGCAAGTTCAAGCATTGTATAGCCTTCGTTCCTCAAAACAATGATTGACTGGTGAGATTCTAGAGGAAGCTGGTTTCTTTTTTGCAATTTTTGACCTAATATTGACCTTAAGACATGCCAGTCTATTTTACATGCGGTGGCAACTCAAAAACAAACACAGACAATGTTAAGCTTCATTTAATGAACCAAATAGCTTTCAGCAGTGTTTGATATAATGGTTAGTGATTTTCTAGTACCAAATTAGCAATGTAGCATGATTACTCAAGGATAAGGTCTTGGAGTGATGGCTGCTGGAAATGGGGTCTGTCTAGATTTGATCAAATAGTGATGGTGCTGTTTTTTTACATCAGTAATATCCATATACTATACTTTGTGATCAGTTGAATGACACTTTGGTGAATTAAAGCTTTGGGGAAATTACCAATTTCCTTCCGAAACAGCAAAATCTGTACATTATACTTGGCCCCCAGTGTGTGTGTGTGCGTGCGTGTGTATAAACTCACAGATATTTATTGTAAAGGGTTTAAACAATGTTTTTCATGCTTGTTCAATGAACCATAAACAATTAATGAACATGCACCTGTGGAACGGTCGTTAAGACACTAACAGCTTACAGATGGTTGGCAATTAAGGTCACAGTTATAAAAACTTAGGACACTAAAGAGACCTTTCTACTGACTCTGAAAAACACCAAAAGAGAGATGCCCAGGGTCCCTGCTTATCTGCATGAATGTGCCTTAGGCATGCTGCATGGAGGCATGAGGACTGCAGATGTGGCCAGGGAAATAAATTGCAATGTCCGTACTGTGAGATGCCTAAGACAGCACTACAGGGAGACATGGAGCGGGATCGAGGTGGAGGGTCCATCATGGGCGGTGTGTCACTTCATCAATTAACTGAGCTTGTTGTCATTGCAGGCAACGCTGTGTGTTACAGGAAAGACATCCTCCTCCCTCATGTGGTACCCTTCCTGCAGGCTCATCCTGACATGACCCTCCAGCATGACAATGCCATCAGCCATACTGCTCGTTCTGTGTGTGATTTCCTGCAAGACAGGAATGTCAGTGTTCTGCCATGGCCAGCGAAGAGCCCGGATCTCAATCCCACTGAGCATGTCTGGGACCTGTTGGGTCGGAGGGTGAGGGCCATTCCCCCAGAAATGTCTGGGAACTTGCAAGTGCCTTGGTGGAAGAGTGGGGTAACCTCTTACAGCAAGAATGGGTAAATCTGGTGCAGTCCATGAGGAGATTCACTGCAGTACTTAATGCAGCTGGTGGCCAAACCAGATACTGTTACTTTTGACACTGAAGTGAAACTTGTTCAGTTTATGACTTTGTAGTTGAAGATTTGTTTTAACAAATATTTACATGTTGCATATGCTGAAAATAAAAGCAGTTGAAAGTGAGAGGATGTTTTTTTTTTTTTTTTTGTAGTTTTCAGTTATATAAGAATATAGGCCTACTATATTTACAACATCAATAATGGGTAAATGTGTGAGATTTCATTAAATAAATATTCCGTGTTTAAGTTAAGCTCAATCGACAGCATTTATTGCATACTGTATATTCCCACAAAAATGTATTTGGACTCGTCCCCCTTATTCTTTAAAAAAAGGAAAAACTGAAGTTACAGTGAGTAGATGCCTACAATGGATGTGAATGGGTCCAATATTTTTGATCGTTTAAAAACAGAAATGTGATTCTTATAGTTTTATCATACTTATATTACTTCCCCTGTTAAAACGTGTGTATACTTTAAGTTTAAATAATCGTTTTAGGGTTTTCTATGTTTTGTCGTCATGGCAACGAAGTTGTAAAATTGGATGGCACTTTACACAGAAAAGGTAAGTAGCAATGTTCACACTAAATTCATTTAAAGCGCATTTTGAGAGCGCATTTTGTTTACTTTTGAAACCACAGGTATGACGTCATTTCCCGTCCTGCCCACTTATCTTCAAATACTGTCGCTCGTGCTTGCGTCGCGCTGCCATTTTAACGTCAACGCGTTCACGCAGACGCACACATCTCCAACAGCGGGTACACATTAACAAACGGGACAAAGACACCGTTGAGGGCCGACCCTAGTTATTCTTTTCGACGTTGAACTCGTTTTTAGCCTTCTCTAGACCGAGTCCGACGACTGGTGTAGAGCTGTTTAATTTCTAAAGGAAGAAAAAAAACCGAAGGCAAAATGTCGACGCCAGAGGCTTCGCCAGAGAAACCAGGCCATGGGTAAATAACGCGACATCACGTTTTTCCTCATATGTTTTTGTTTTTTAAGAGTAGATGCATCTATAGAAGAGTGCTATTTGTCATGCATATTGTGTTATAATGGTTAACTTGCAGTGGGAATATGTTTATTGTCGATGGACAAAAGTCGTGTGGTGCGTGCACGCCTGGCTGAAACAAAGACTCGAGGGATTCACAATGAACAACCTTTGTGTATTTTACGCAAAATAAGACGCACGGACTAGAGTTCAATTATTTTATTTGCAAGCTAACATGCAGAGGAAGTTTTCTTTGATGGCCTTTTGACCTAAATGTTAGCACGTGGAGGTATTTTGTTTGCTCTTCAGTAGCAATCTGTGCAGGAGTATTCTGAGTTCAATATAAGTTGAGATCAATCGACATCACTTGTGGCTCAGTGTTGATTGCAACAGAAGATCATTTTGGCTCGTCCCTCACTGTCATATTTACAACAAAAGTAAAAATCTGGGTTACAGTGAACTTTTCAAGTCCCTATTTACGATTATTTTTTTTTTAAATATTTTTATATAATATTTTGTATTAAACTTGCTTACTAACAATAAATACCTCAATGGCATTAACTGAATTAAAGGGAAAACAAGACTTTTTAGTAAGTTTAATTCAGTAAAGAAATTCACTGAGAAAAATCCTATTGTTATCAAGTGTTTTTGTCTTGTTTTTTGTTTGCAGTTGTCTAAAAATCCTTAAAACAAGACACATTTACTTGAAGCAACACAAGATATTTAGACTTGCTTTAAGAGAATGGGTCTTCAATATAAGTTTTTAATAAGACAAAATATACTTTCAAGATTTTTCTCTAAAATCAAGTCTAAATATCTTGTGCGGATGCTCAGGTGAATGCATTCTTTTTAAAATGATTTTTAGATATTTATATTGGGAAGACATTTTTTTTTGCAGTGTATAATGGGGCGAAGACTTGGCCTACCTCTCTCACCATTCTGTTCAATTCAGTCCATCTTTTACTCAAAAAACAAGCTCCCTTATTAATAAAGCTGCATATTGCCTGTTGTCTTCATGATAAGAAATGCACAATGACATATTATGATTGAATAAAGGGATGATCTCAGAGTAACATGAGACTTAACATAGAGAGGGTGAGATTCATCATGGCGGTGGCCGGTCACTAAGGGAATTGCATTACTCAGACCAACTGTACAACAGTTACCAAACGACTTACCAAATAATACTTGCGTCAACCACGGGGACATACCCATTGAATACTGGAGGAATTTAATGGACATAGAAGCATATATTTATTACTACTACAGCACATTAATATTAATAAATACAAATATTCCACAGATCCTTAACACAACGCTTCTTTGTTGTGTTAAGGATCAACTCAATCCTTAACACTTCTACAGAAATAATAACACAACTCATTATGGACTTGGCATTTGTTGGAGTGTGAATAACCCGTCACTTGGAGAATATTCTTGCTTCTCTTCTCACCAATACTGTACTCGAATTGAACTTCTAATCAGTAAATCACTCACCCAACATGTAACAGAGACAAAAATTCACCCAATCATAATCAGTGATCATGCTCCCATCTCTCTCTCACACTAAACACTCAAACTTATGTTAAGCTCCACAACAGATGGCACTTCAATACCTCATAACTTCACGACCCAGACTTTGACAGTTTTATTAAGAAAGAGTGGGCATTCTTTCTGGAGATGAATGGAGTAGAAGTTTCACCATCACTATTATGGGAATCAGGTAAAGCAGTAATTACAGGAAAGATAATATCATACTCATACAGGAAAAAGCAGAAACAACAACGGGAAAATAACTCTGAACAAAGAATTAAACACCACTCTCTCCTTCGTTTGCAATTTTTATAGAATCACTCGCCACCGCAATATGACAAAATAAAATCAAAGGAATACAAGATAGCAACACACAACATAAAATTTGTCTATGCAGACAATTTATTACTATGTTTACAGGACCCCCTACAGTTTACTTCAGGAAACCTTCAAAATTATTAATATGTTCTCCAAAATTTCAGATTATACAATAAACTGAAATAAATCGACCATACTTCCAAGTCAAGTCAATTTTATTTGTATAGCGCCTTTCACAACACACATCGTTTCAAAGCAGCTTTACAGAATATCAGCATTAACAGACGATAAAACTGTAATGTCTATAAAGTTGATTAATCATCATTGTGTAATTTCGATAAAATACGATTTTTAATAGTGTTTAAAAATAATTAAATGATAATTGTATTAATAACCCCAGTGAGCAAGCTGTAGGCGACTGTGGCAAGGAACACAAAACTCCATAAGATGTTGATTAATGGAGAAAAATAACCTTGGGAGAAACCAGACTCACTGTGGGGGCCAGTTCCCCTCTGGCTAACATTATGAATGTAATGTAAATATTAATTATGTATAGGTAAAATCATGGTTTAAAATTATTAAACTAAGTGTTTAGGGTCAGTGATTAAACATCGATTTTGTTTGACCTGTAAGATTAATGACCACAGTCTTTGAAGTCCATCTTGATTAATTGCAGAAGTTCACAGATGCAGTTGTCCTTGTTAATTGGCTGATGAAGGCTTTTGTTGGCAATAGTTAGTCTATGCATTCCATTTCAAGATCGTAGTCCATCTATAGACCGAGGTGATGCAGGTTGGAGTTGGCATCATTTCATCCTCTGAAGTCCGTCATAATAGATTGAAGTGATGTTTGGCTGGCACCGGCTGCATTTAGTCATCATCATTCTGCGACATGTAGCAGTGGAGTCCAACATGAAGCAGGAATGGTGCTGGATCCAGCCGGTTTTGGTGACCACAGGATAGGAGTCCCGAGGTTGAGACAGGGAAACAAATAAAAAGATGTAAGCGTAGATGCCATTTAATTTATTGCAGAGTTATAAATCATGATCAATTTTTCTGGTTTCTGGTTCCGGCAGACCCAACTAAAGCAGCCTAATTGTGGGTTGGAGGATAAATTAGGTGTATGCCTGGCTAAATAGATGAGTCTTTAGTCTAGACTTACTGTAAACTGAGGGAGTGTGTCTGCATCTTGAACAGTGTTTGGGAGACTATTCCATAGTTTAGGAGCCAAATATGAAAAGGATCTTCCTCCTTTAGTGGATTTTGATATTCTAGGAACTATTAATAGGCCAGAATTTTGCGATCTTAATGAGCGTGTTGGAATATAGCGTGGTAGAAGATCACTTAAGTACTGCGGAGCTAGACCATTCAAAGCTTTGTACGTAGTTAACAGAATTTTAAAATCAATCCGGAATTTAACAGGTAGCCAATGTAACGATGATAAAATGGGGCTAATATGATCATATTTCTTGGTTCTCGTCAGCACTCTGGCTGCTGCATTTTGAACCAATTGAAGTTTATTTATTGATCTTGCTGGACATCCTCCCAGTAGTGCATAACAATAATCTAGTCTTGAGGTCATGAACGCATGAATTAGTTTTTCGGCATCAGCAACCAAGAGCATGTGCCTTAATTTAGCAATATTTCTTAGGTGGAAGAATGCTGTTCTACAAACATTTGTAATTTGATTTTCAAAGGACAGATTGGTATCAAATATAACACCTAAGTTCTTCGCTGTTGAAGATGATGTAACAGTACATCCATCTAGAGACAAATTATATTTTAGTGGCTTATTTTTAGAGTTTTTTGGTCCAATAATTAGAACCTCTGTTTTGTCAGAATTGAGTCACTTTCTGAAGATGCATGGGACTCTACAGCTCATAACTCTCCTCTCCAACGCCGCACCAGCAACATTACACATTTACTTATCAACATTTCCCCCAGGCTGTCAGAGTTGTTTAACCTCAATTATACCCCTCTTCTAAAAAAAGACAAGATTTTTTTAAACGCTGGACTAATCTTCCACTTTCACTTATTGGTCGCATTGCTACAGTTAAAATGAAAACTTTACCACAAATGAACTATCTGTTCTCAATGCTTCCAACAACACCTACAGATAAATGGTTTAAATCACTGGACTCGTTAATCTCTCACTTCTACTGGAAAAACAAGATGCCTTAAATATCTCTGGCAAAACTACAAAAGACAAAATCACAAGGTGGCCTAGATGCGGCAAACTTTCAATATTACTTTTTAGCAAACCAGCTCCAATATTTTGTGAAATGGATTCAGAATAACAATTTTAATAACTCATGGATAGAATTAGGGAAAAAAATCTTTTTCAGAAGGATATATTTTTATTCCAAAATACTTCGAGAAAATGTCTTCCAAGTTTATCCAAACAATTCTACTATAAATGCAGTTGTGAACTGCAGTCTCCTTCTCAAACTGCCATAATCACACTTTGTTTTAATGATTGACGTTATATCCAGTTTGTTTTTGCTTTTCTTTATCTATTGTAAGAATCAATAATGTTAGTTACAAAAAATTTATATCCAATGTGCATCTTCGATGATATGTCGTAATTCTGTAAATGCTAAAACGACCATAAAAAAATGTCGATTTAATCAACTGTGCAGCTCAAGTATTAATACAGAAGTTAACTGAAATTTTCATTGTAGTATCTAGCTATTGCTTGAGTCAGCTGACAAACTGCTTTCACGAAAAGCCAAAATGTTTCTTTTAAGAATGCATAAAGATTTGTTAAAGATATTTACTAAAAGTATTTAATTTCAGTATAGGATTTTTGTGTACGCCAAGGCTGGCCACATGATGAGAAAACATTCTGACATCAAATTTGCATGTTTTTCCTCATTGTTTAGAAATGCGGTGACCAACGGCAAGTCCAACAATGACTCCAGGAAGGAGAGGCCCTCAAAACGTGGCGGTGGTGGACGGTTTGAGCCATATGGAAACCCAAACAAGAGATACCGTGTGTTTGTCAGCAACATTCCCTATGATGTTAAATGGCAAACACTGAAAGATCTCATGAAGGAAATAGGTAAGATTTTGTGCATCTTGGTGCTGTGTCCTGGGTTAGGTTGATTTCATTGGCCCCCTTTTGTAGATTTTTGAAGGTGGTCAAGACGATGAATCCCATCATGGGGAAGTTGTTTGGGGGGGGTTTAAGCTGTTTGAAAAGTGTTTTGAGAAGAGGCAGTTGTGGAGTAAGTTCCATTATTCAACAATGGTAATGTGGTTGTTAGGCCCAAAATAACTCCTTGGAAAATGGCACTTAAAGTTATGTGCACATGCCATCTCATATTTATTAGAATTTAAGTATGATTTGGTACAACATTCGTATGAATGAATTCAGTTCTATGAATTGGTCTCTTTGGCTTTTGGAACAGCGTGTAGATTTCTCAAAGTTTGTGGTTTAGAATGTTAGAACAAATCCTGAATGGTCTCATACACAAAGGCCCAGGATATTCATAATCTGTTTAAAGATGTTTGGGTTTTATAGATCCCTCTTAATCTGAGGGGTATCTCCATGCCTAATGATTTGTAAGCATGGGCAATTTCACTAGTTGTTTCATGTGGAATTTGTTGCCTTCAGAATAAAATTGCATTTTCTTTTTTAGGTTTGCCAGAGTGAATATTGTTGCTGCTGATCTTCATTATTGTGCCCTTAAATTGAATTATGATTGATTTATGGGGGTACAGGTCTACAGAATATAGCATCTTCTTAAGCTGGTCCTTGATTTATCTAATAGAGAGTTGATTGGACTGACGTTCTTGCTGGAGAAATGAAACTACTAAAGTAGTTTTCAAAAATGTATTGGTGTTAAACCGCCAGACCTTGAATGGGTTTAAAGTCCCATTGGATGCAAAATCAGCATCTAGTTCCACTGCATTCTTACATGTCCATCTTTTGTTGGTGCTGGTTTGTAAAATTCAAGAGTGTTTATTTGGGGAGCCAAATTGACTCTTGTGGATGCTGTAATTTTTAACTTTTATTTATTATTACATATATATAGTCTTAATTAATTTTGCAATAACACACAGGAGGCATTTGGTTTAGGTGTTTTGAATGTGTTCTGGGACTAGCTGAAGACTTGTCAACTTTACAAGGTAAGTAGGGCCCTATGAAATCCCGCTAATTTAAAAAAAAAATTAATTTCATGGCTTCTCAAATGCCTTGTTTTCCTTTAAAAAAAATAAAAATCTGGATTCCATGTTTTGTTTTCAACCATCAAAACGGCATCTAATCAAATTATTTCATAAAAGCTGAATCAAAATGAAAATTGTAGGTATTTTTGGCCAAAATCAATATTAAACAATAACATTTTTATATAATTTGGTAACAAATTTGTCGTAATGGCCATAATTTCACATGGCCAAGTGAAACTTACGGGAGCCGAACTGGATTTCGAATGAAGTCATAATGCGTTATCACTATCGATCATAGTTTTCATGATCGGTCATTGCTACCACGTCCGAGTACTCATGCCCATCCCTACTAGGGCTGTCAAAATTGCTCAAAAATGACATTCGAATATTCCCTCTAAAAAAAACACATATATTCGAACTATTCGACTATCTGGTTGCGCATTTGGTCAATGACGCGCATTACGTCAATAACAGGACAAATTAATACAAAGAGACATAACTATTTGTATAGGTAGTTTAAGTTTAAACATATTTGACAACGTATTACCTACACAAAAACAAGTAAATCAACTAATGGCCAAGACCTCACTCTCGCTCGCACGCGCAGGCACTCTTTCTCTCTCTCTCGCCCTCACGCTCTCTGCGTTAACGGTTTAAAAGAACAACAACAATAAACAAATGTTGAGTGCTGATCAAGAGTTTTGTGCAAGCAATATAAGGTTGCGACTCTTGTCCCAAATATAGCAGGCTTCATTCAGTGATTAAAACAAATTATTAACATTAATTGAAGTTTTACAGTATATAGAACCGACATTGAACGCTCCGAGCGAGCTGTGCTGTGGTAAACATGGAACTTTTCCTTGACATGAAACGGTAAATAATCAAACCAGTGGAAGCCTGCAGTGCATGAAACTGCTGTATCTAACCTACCTTATTCATGCAACATCTATTCAGTCAGTACAGTAGCCTTACATTTTAGTCATGTTTCTGTTTAACGTTAAATAAAATGAGGCACACAATTCGAGAAATGTGACAACAAAGACCCCTCAGGCAGCACGCCCACTCGCTAAAGCAGACAGCCGCACATCTGCTACCACGGGCGCTTTTTTCCACATTCGAATATTAATTTTCACCTTCGAATTTCTGTTTTTTAAAACTATTCGAATATATATTCGAATTTAGAATATTCGTTGACAGCCCTAATCCCTACAGAGGAGATTTAGCTAATTATTCGCAGCGGATGCACTCATGCTGAAAACGCGCAGCTTTGCGGTTTAATATTTAATGTGCTATCAGAATAGTTGCAACTTCTGAAGTGGTAATTATGTGTCCGTCATAATTAATAAGTGCTTTGTTGTTGGAAAGAGCAGGGGAACTCATATTTCATGTCAAAGTAAATTTACCCAGTCAGGTTTCTGACAATGGAATTCTGGTCAAATAAATGCTATTCTCGGTGTAAACGTACAATATGCCATCAAACTGATATATGTAAATGATTGAAACGGTAAGCACTAACAATTAGCTGTATTTAGAAAAATAAAAGCGGTCGCTCCCTACAGGAACTGTACTCTTCCCACCATGTTGAAGGTTAACATCTCCCAATTTGGTAACTAGGGTATCAAAATTATCACTTGAGTTTCCCAGTCATAATTATGATACCCTATCAATTATGATATGCTATCATTCTGATAGCATGTGAAGGCAGCATTTGCATTCAAACATTGCCATATTTTGAATTTGATTGTTCTTTCTTTCATCCCAAATTTGTACAATTCTGTGAAATTTCATGTTGTACTCTAAATAAAATTATGATTTTAATTCTGCAAATCTGTCCATTTTCTGCATTGCGGAAATTCATAGGGTCCTAGATGAGGCTTTTTGTCAACTTCATTTTGACGGTCCAATTAAGGCCTAGTTGATGATCCATCTAATTCCGATGGCTTCTGAGGTCGTAAATCTTTTGGTCTGTCTTGGATGTTGAGGATTTCAGCAAGGACAGCTTAAGAAGTTTTACTTTAAAAATGTTTTTTTCAAAGCTTGCTTGTAGACCTGTACCAGAATTTGTGCTGCTGAGGTGCTGGGAGTGGCTCTGGACTAGCCGGCCGAGCTCACTGTCACCGTGCCGTTTGTGTTTGATCTAAACCCCAATTGTTCTCTCGGCTTCTCTCCCTTGGTGTGTGTCGTCTGGAATCTGATTTGTAGTGGGTGAGGTTACGTACGTGGAACACTTAATGGACGCAGAAGGCAAATCAAGGGTAAGTGCAAAGAGACGAACCTCCATTTGTCCGCTTGAGTTTTTACATTTACTTTGCTTTTTAATGTGGGATGTTCAGGACTGGGTTGAGTTCAAAATGTGTCGTCTTGGGTGGCATTCGAACAAAAATGGATGCCGGCTGTGATCTGAGTCCCAGCTCCATAGTAATTTTGGTTTTTGAGTGTTCAGTCCCTTAAAGGTAGACTTTTTGTGCTGCTTTTCTCGAGCCTAGTTAGTGGTGTTCAGTAACTTAACAAGGAAAATATGGTGTCAATGATTTGTTGGAGTGATTATTAGAGATTCACATGTACTAATGGGAATGGAACATTAGAATTTGATTGTGTAATTGAAACTGCAGGCTGGTTTGTGCATTCTGGTCATCAAATAATCTTGTTCAGCCATTTGAGTTGGAGTCCACAAACTTGAATAAACTTTAAGAGATGTAATTTTATTGCTGTAAGAGAACACCACAAAGGGTTGTACTGTTTTAATGTATATCGAGTATTCTATAAGTGTTTATTATATGTTGTATTTGAAATATTTCCAAAGCTGTTCCGCTGTATTGTAAATATTTTCTTAGCTGTTTCGTAATGACTTGTGGATTTTGTCTAATTGTCTCTTTTTTTTTTTTTTTTTACTTTCTGGCTGGTATGCTGAATGAACAAAGGGTTGTGCGTAAGTACTCAAATAGCGAATTTTTTTTAGATAATTTTTTCCGCCTCGTATTTCTCATTTCTGCTTAACAGGACGGTAACATTTTCTCTTTAAATCCAAAGGGTGGTTGAATTCAGAACTGAAGAGCTAATGAAAAAAGCTGTGGAGAAGGTCAACAAGCATGTTATGAATGGACGTCCTTTGAAGGTTAAGGAGGTGAGTGTTAATGCGTATTCCAAAGCAATCGCTGATATTTTGCAAAAGACCTCTATTGTTTCATTAGTTTTCTAATCCATTTATATAAATGTTGCCCAGCCCTTATTTTATTACACAGTACTCAAGTCAACTTGCTTTTTAATTAGGCCTGTAATAAACGCTTTTTATCCCTTTAGGATCCAGATGGTGTAATTGCCCAGCGTGAAGCTCATCGGACCCAGGGAGGAGGAGGAGGTGGTGGTGGTCCCCCAGGGATGGGTGGTGGAATGGGTGGAGGCATGGGTATGGGCCCAGGTCCTGGTGGTCCTCCAATGGTTAACGTCCCTCCAAGCCTCATGAACAACCCCAACATCCCAAATGAAATCATCCATGGTCTCCAGGCTGGAAAAATCGGAAGCACTGTTTTTGTTGCAAATGTAAGACTTCCCATATGAACTGTGTAGCATTAGCAGCCATACACAGTTTTCTGTGCTATTTTTCAAGTATTTTTTAATTAACTTTTTTTTCCCCCCGTCACGCAGGGTTTGCCGGATTTTTGTTTGTTGCCAAGTTAAAAAGAATGGCTACTTTTAAAAGCAGGGGGTTCTTGTGCAGTGACTGGGACACTGTACTTAAAAAGAAACCCTATCTTTCAGATGAGACTTTAACAGAGGTCCTGGCTGATCTCTGGTCATTAAAATCTTAGGGCACACCTCGTATAGAGTAGGGGTGTAACCCCAGTGTCCTAGCCAAATTCCCACTATTGGCCCTTATCAATCATGGCCTCCTATTAATCCCCATCCATTAATTGTCTTTTTCCCTCTACTCTCTCCACCAACAGCTGGTGTGTGATTAGCATACTGGTGCACTATAGCTGCTGTCACATCCAGGTGGATGCTCCTCATTGGTGGTGGTAGAGGAAAGTCCCCTGTTCACTATGTAAAGCGTTTTGTGTAGTATCAGAAAGGTGCTATATACATGTAACCATTCATTCATTCATTCAAGAGTTATAAAGAGGATTGGAACTTGGCTCTTATTGGTTTAAACGGCATCTGTCTTCTCAGCTGGACTACAATGTTGGATGGAAGAAGCTGAAGGAGGTGTTTGGAATGGCTGGAGTGGTTGTACGTGCTGATATTCTGGAGGATAAGGATGGGAAAAGCAGAGGCATGGGAACAGTCACATTTGAGATGCCCATTGAAGCTGTTCAAGCAGTCTGTATCCTTCACAATAACATGATGAAATTTACTAATTTAAGGACATTTTTGTCAAAAGACAAACTATGACTAAAACTAAAAATTTAAAAAGAAAATGGCACTGCCTGTGGAATGGGTTGAAAAGGGTTCAAACATTAAAGATATCCATAAGAACTTTATGTAAATATGTGGTCTTCCTTAACATATGTTAGCCATGTTGAATGGACAGCTCCTCTTCAACAGGATCATGCATGTCAAACTGGTAAGTATTCAATAACATTGGGCAACATTTTCACAACATCAAAGACATGAAAATGCACCCCTTTACATTGGTCATTGTCTTTTCAGGATGAGAAATCTTTACCAAAAGGTGACTTTACACCTCCAGAGCGCCCACCAGCACTTCCTCGTAAGTAGTACAATTTTTTACATCTCTTTAGTTTAAAATTTTAAATTATGGGACGATATGGTCATCTCATGATTCGGTTATTTGTGATATATTCTAATCAAGATTTGCACGATTCAATATCTCGATTTGATATAACATTTAAATCTTAGGTCAATAACACTTGAATGACAAAGTATGGCAGAAAATTGTTTATTTAAAAACTAAGTTTATGCAAAATGCACAATTTCTCATCAAATTAAATACCCAATATATGTGCTCAAAGTTTCAATAATTACAGTTGCTCATGTATCTTTTCAATATAAAAAAAAGGTCACAAACAAATGAGCCATCAAAAATAGTGGACTACATTTTAGACTGATCAGGTGCAGAACAAGCGACAGAACAGAATCTGTCCTAAAAAAAAATTTTTAGAGTACGTTGGTGTATTTAATGGATTGCAGTCCATTGTCATTCAATATCATCCCATCCCTACTTTTCTTTTTTTTCAGTGAGTTCTTTTCTTTCCACAACATCTACTCCCTAATCCATGGACAATTTGTCATTTGAAAATCAGTATTATGTCAACTAATTCTAGACTGTCTGATAGCAATAATAGTGTGGACATTAGTCACAAAGATCAGATTTGAGAAATCTGAATCGTGATCCTTCTCTTAAGCATTTTCCCAATCCCTTTCAGGTGGTCTGAGCGGCATTGGTCTTGGTCTGGGACCCGGTGGGCAGCCCATCGATGCCACCCAACTCAACCGAGGTGGAATGGGCAACACTGGACCGGGAGGTAAAAACATGATGCACGTTTAATGTTTCGGAATGTTTCCGCTTGTGTTCGCTCACTCACTGACCATCATTCCCCTCTCCATTAATTAATTTTTTCTTTAGGAATGGATGGAATGGGCTTTGGTGGCATGGGTAGAATGGGAGGTATGTTTACTCAGGACATCTCATCAGCCATTTTATTTTGGAAAGGCTGAATTTTTCTGCCATTGTTACATTAATCAAGGGATTACTGATTTAATTGCTTGTGGATTAGGGCTGCACAATTAATCTAAATAAAATCGAAACTGCGATATGACCTTGTGCGATTATTAAATTCCAAAGGGCTGGGATTTAATTAAATAAATAGTCCGCTCCCTTCAAAGTTTATTTGCGCTGCACTGTCCAGTCTATATTAAGTCAGAGCATTGTTAGTGTTTTCAGAGCGGTTCTGTGCTCCACAACTTCCTCTCATGCTTAGAGTAACAGAAGTGCTCAGAGTTTGGTTCCGTTTGCTTAATAAAGTTAACACTTTATACTAAACTGGCATGTCCTGCGTGAAGCGTGTTAGTAGCATCTCCGTCTCCACAAGGCACAGGTATCATCATCCCTATGCTATGTAAAGCGCTTTGAGTGCCTAGAAAAGTGCTTTATAAATGTGAGGAATTATTATTATTATTATTATATACGTAGAATACAAATGGGGTATAATTCAAACATCTTTATTAAATGATTTTTGAGCAAACGGCATTAACAGTAACACTTGTAGAGTGCAGAAGCATCTCTTACTCCAGTCTCCTGTCATTTGTTTACCTCACACGAGAGAACTTGTCGCACTTATTACACTCCCCACGGAAACAAGTGAAAGTGGAACTAATATTACCAACATCCAACAAAATGAAAAGGAACTTATAGTAAATCTATATCAAATATTTATTTACTATAAAATAATGCATTGCTAAATTAAATATAATAAAATAATGACTAAAAATAATTACATTCAATGGTGATAAACCAAAATTATAAACCAAATTACACCAATGGTTTATCAGTTCAACTTCAGTTTTATATTAAGCCTCATTCTTTAGGACTATCTTATATACAGTAAAGAATAGTTAGTATAAGACAACTAGTTTTTAAGGCCGAGAATAAAGAGTATCATTTATATTTTGTGTATACTGAATTATTCAATCAATCAACATTATTTTTGACAGCAACAACTATGGTATTACTGACAGGGAAATTCAGTTAACAGTGACATTGAGCAGAACATTTACATATAACCAGCTTTGACAGAGCTGCTGATAAAAAGTTAAATGATCAGCATCGATTGATGAGATGAAAAGAAAATTGGAGATGTTAAAATCCTGATTGGAGCTTCCCTATTATTCAATTTGACTGTTTCAAAAACGAATGATTTTGATTAGTGGGCTGGGGCCCTATCACAAAATTGCCAAAAACGGGTACGCAGTGGATGGTAACATTTGGATATGAAGAAGAATTTGTTTCACAGTTTATATATTTATTTGTTTGTGGTTGAACTGAAAAAAGGTCTCTGTTTCTTTTTAAGAGGGCTCAAATCTGAATTCCCCAGCTGCCTTTTTGCAGTTGAACATGTGGAAAATATTACCATCATAATCGCAGTTCAAATCCCAATCGCAATATTTTTCAAAATAATCGCAATATGACTTTTTGTCCAAATCGTGCAGCCCTATTGTGGATTGTGCATGAGTTGTTTTGGACTGCATGACTGGACTGTTTTCATACAGCATTGAGTGCCTCCATGCTAACCTTAGAATATTCTGCTTTTCCCAAATTGCTTTATTACACTGTTTAAAATGGTGTTAAAGAATGTCAGTTGTTTCGTACGTTAAAGTAGTGATATGTTAAAGGCAGTTGTTATTGATTCTAAGGGATGGATAACTTTGGAGGTGGAATGAACAACATGGATCGCTTCGGACCCTCTGGAATGGGACGAATGAATGGTAAATGCAATCAGTAATCATTGCGATTAAGTCTTGATATAAATTCTTCACACAACTATTATTAATGAAACTTTTGAATTGCAGATATGGATCGTGGTGTCGGTGGTGCTTTTGATAGAGAATTTAGTGGCCGTAATGACATGGGAATGTCCCGTAACAACTTCGGAGACTCTTTTGACCGAGGAATGGGTTAGTTATGAGTTTAATATTGTGCACAACATTACCTTGACATCAGTCTGCAGGCAACTTTAATTCCGTGTTCTTTTGAGCAGCAGATTTCAATGGTGGATATAGCCAGTGCTACAGTTTTAATAACCTGTTAATTATTTTATATTAAATTGTTAATAAAAGTTTTTGTAAAGTGATAGCTATGGTTAATGCAAAGAATATTTGTTGGTTCTTTACTATCTGCAAAAAGTTTTAACTTTGTTCATTATGCCAGTGTGATTTAGCAGGAGATTTATGATGGATGAATATTCATCCTTAAGTTTAACACTGAGCCTGATTGAAATTGAAATCTACAATATTCTTGTGAAAAATGTGTTTCAAACCCAAAAACAGCACTTTTTTGGGGGGCATTTTCAGCTCAATTCAAGCTACGTGTCCCTTGACCACAGTTCTTCTATGTGGTGGCAAAAGAACCCGGTTGTGCTGGAGCCAAGCGTTTGTTTGTAAACCATAACTACTTTTAAGCGTTATACAAGGAGTTAATTTTATTAACGATTTCACTTTACTACCAGGAAATTCCATGGGAATGGATCGCATGAATTCTGGCATGGACCGGCTCAGTGGTGGCATGGACCGCATGGCAGGTCTAGACCGAATGGGAATGGATCGCCTGGACCGTGTGACTGATCTGGACCGTCTGGGTTCTGGTTTCGACCGGATGGGTGCAGGCCTTGACCGACTGGGGCCCAGTATGGATCGCCTGGGATCAGGCCTTGATCGTATGGGTTCCAGTGTGGACCGCCTCGGCCCTGCTGGGTTTGATAGATTGGGTCCGTCCAGCTTGGACCGCCTGAGTGGTGGAATGGATTTTGCCTCGCCTATGGGCATGGACAGGATGAATGCAGGCCTGGACCGAATGGGTACCAACTTTGACCGCATGGGCTCTGCCAGCATGGACCGCTTCCCTACCTCAGGCCTTGACCGCATGGGTTCCAGCCTAGATCGCATGGGCTCTGGTGGTGTGGGTGGCCAGTTTGACAGACCTGCAGACATGGATCGTGGAAACTTCGGCACTCCTTTTGGTGGTTCCGGACAAGGAGGGCCAGTGAGCGCTGGAGCCAATGTCAGGAAGTGTTGCCAGATCTTTGTCAGAAATGTAAGCACTTGGTCTCTGCATTTTGGCAAAACAAATTATTTATTTTTTATTATTTATTTATAATGTGACTCATTTTACAGCTACCCTTTGACTTTACCTGGAAGATGTTAAAGGACACCTTCAATGCATGTGGTGAGAACATTCATTTCCATGTCTACTAAACCCTTAAATGAAGTGATAAGCATTTTGTAAACTATTGGGCTGTTTCATGTTGACTTCAAATGTCCATGTATGCTTGCATCTTTTTTTGTTCTATAAGCATTTTTTCTTTATTGTGGTTAACTGTTCTTTTCTTCTTTTTTCTTATAGGGATTGTGCAGTATGCAGACATAAAGATGGATAACGGAAAGTCCAAGGGATGTGGTGTGGTGCGCTTTGATAACCCGGAAACTGCTGATAGAGCTTGCCGTACCATGAATGGCTACCGGCTCAACGGGCGAGAGATCGATGTCAGGCTTGACAGAAATGTATAATCATCTTTCATTTTGCCTTCCAGATGTCATTCCCTTGATCACCCTCACAATACTATCCAGTTTATTATCAGTTACATATTTGTATAAGTGCAGGATTGTGCACTTTTTAGTTTTCGCTTATGACTTTTAAAGACCAAATTAATTTGTCCCAAATCCCTCCCACTTTTTATTGTAATGCTTTTCAACAAATTGCCTTTGTTAAAGGTTTGTTAATAAATCTCAACGAGAACCCACAGCGTTGTTCATGTTTGTGGAGTCAGTTTAAAGTGGTTTTATACTAAAGTCTACTGATTTGACCACTAAGAGAGAAAATCAATTCTGATATAAGCTGTTGATTAGACAGCTGGGTTGGCATCAGCAATTGTTTACTACACTGTAGTTTAAGGCTTGATCAACTTCTTAATATAGAAAATTTGTCAGTCCACTCATATTTGGTACACCCAGGGCAGCTTGGTTTCTATGTCAAAAAGCAGCATACAAGTGCAGCTATCTACATGAATGGGGTAAGAACGAAATTATGCTATAAATAAAAACTAAATTTTCCTGGCTTGTATAGCTAATGCGCGTTCTTGAGTTAACGGATGTCCATATCTAAATGGTGATTGGCTCTTTTCACCCATTCATATTAACAGAACTGGCCTGTTGCTGGTAATGGTTTTCCACTGAAATGTTAAACTGGGTACTAAATGCCATTTAATTTGGCCCACAACCCTCTTGTTAAAGCAATTAAAATTCCTTATATATTTGAAATATACATAATTGTCTAAGGAATTGCAACCAATCAACAAGTGTTAATGTTTGCTAGAAAATGTTTGTAATTGATTTCTAATAAAAAATCATTTAACTACAGTGGTGGAAATATGAATATTGCAGCAGATGTCATAAGTGTTTGAATCACAAGTGTTTGACGGTTTACAGCTTTTGTATGTGGTGGTCATGACCACACTAGGATATAGCCTAGTCAATGTAATTACCATGTTGTGTTGGTGATGGGCGTGTTTAAAACACCTTTACGAATCTTTCTTTTGAACCAATGTTTCGGAGTGCATGTCAAACTGGCCAAGTCTCATGATTTTGGCAAACAAAGCTTCGTTATGTTGTATGATTTCTGAGAAGTATGTAGTTTGACATGAAATGTTGGCAGAAAAATATATGGCAGTAAATAAATTTACAACACTTTGTAGCTGTTTTTCAGGACTTCCCATTACATTTACATGCTAATGACCAGCAGAAATCCTTGGCATGCAGAGTTTTGAAACCTTTGAAATGGCAAATAATTTTGAGAAGTTTTGATAGCTTTAGCTTTTCGTTATCTCCATCTTGTTTTTTCTTATTTGAAGGCATGTTTAAAACTTTTTACATTTCAAAACTAACCATATCAGACAAATGAATGGTTACGTTTAGTGTTTGATTTGGAGCAGTTACTTCAGTTTTTTCTCAAACTTCAGTATTTCCAGGTCTGGCAGTTTTTTTGTTACATTGGTCACGGTTGAGCTTTTTTGTCATCAAAATTTGTCAATTTAAAATTTTATAAAATAAAAAACTGAAACAAGTCGAGAGTTGAATTTGTTTATTATAGGGGTTTGATCAAATATACATCAGTATGTGGTGTTCTTTTTGCAAAGGTTGATATGCTGTACATCAGTGTAAATGGACATTATCTCATGGTCCTTTTGCTATTATGGGGCACATATCTTTTTGACCACACACAAATGGCTCTACTCTTGGTAAAGTAAGTGATGAATACAGTTGTATGTCTTAAGACTGTATAGATCCCTTTAAAATCCAAACAGTAAGATTTACATGTGATACAAAGAAACAGCCTAGACGTAACAGAAGATATGATGCATGTCCTTGACTCTGGAAGAATGCTTGTGTTTTCCTTTCCCAAACCACTTGTGCAAAATAAAAGATTTAAAATATATATTTATACATATTTATAGATATATACAAATGATCTAGGACACTATGATTGGTGAACCAGAAACAAATCCGTGAATATTTTAACTACAAATGTATTTAGGTTGGCAAAAATTAAGGCAACCAAAATATGTGTGCTACACTTTACAAATATATTGCTGCTGTAGTCCCTTCATTTAAGACTCAATAGCAACTAGCCACGGAATTATAAGGATCAGTGCGGCACACTTCCATCTTACAATTATACACTTGCTTTCTTGAAACAAACCCACTAAAATTCATATGCATATGCATACACAAGTCTATACATATGGATTTACATTTGGTTTAACATGCACTTTGAAACTTAAGAACATTTCTGATAGTGAAATGATTGTGATACAAGACATTTACATATTTGTCCTCTCACACAATAAGTTTAGTCCCATCTAGAAGTTTAAATTATTAAGACTGTATCATCCCTCTCTGCAAACTATTTGTACAAAAGATTTTAATCAAATATCAGTCCTTATCTCTAAATGAAAATCCAAAACATTTTATCTAAGGGACTTTGGTTATTGCCAAATTTCACACACCTAATATTGCATTTTCATACATTAGAAACATTTGAGAGATTAAACCAAACTTTAAATGTAACACTTGCTGTTACTGCAGTATGAAAGGCTTCTGATTAATCAAAATAATTAAAAACCAAGATAAAACATTAATATTTGCATTATTATAAATACGTCTGGACATTGGTATTACTCTCTTAGTTTTGTTTGTGGAATGGGTGACAGGACAATGTAACTGGTCGAGCTCAAGTTGATATGGCCGACAGTAATAAATCCAAAGGGAGCGGTCGTCAGCTCAAACGTGGTGTGAAACAGCCAGTAGAGCTTCCATAATGAGATGCCTCTGAAGAGTCCAAACCTCGTAGCTGCCGATCTCTGCCAAGGTCTGATTACTGTTAGAATGGACACAAATTAAGTGTGGGAATTGTTTGTGATACTGAGGGTTAAGTTAAAAAAATGCATGCTTAAAATAAGGTGTAATTGATGAAGGACTGTTGAATTACTGAAAACTTAATAGACCCAAGCTAGTTATGCATTACATTTTCAAAAATGCAATGGTCCAGTGGTAAAATGTAAAACTTAGACCACTGTTACCACATATAAATGTGTTTATCTCATGACATTTTTTACGTTTTCATCTCTGAAACGCTCTTTGGGTGAAGAAATACTTTCTTGCAGCACTAAACATCAAATAGAAATTTTAATACATCTATTAGTTTTAAGGCCATCTATATGCTAGTGTACTCATAAAATGTTGACCAAATTATCTTTTAGCAGATGTATGCATTTAAAATGTCCAGTATTTCTCTTTCGTAAATACATGTTAAAAATATTGATGACTCATCTTGCACTGAAGGGCGTACCCAGATATTTGTCCAATCAAATGCTCTCTAGAATAAAATCTCGCTCCCTCTAATACCACCAGCAACAGACTAGCAATAGCAAGTAGCAAATCATGGTTCACGGCTTTGATGTAAACTAAATCCAATTTTCATCTTTAATTAAAATTTGACAAGTGGGAAATGTTCCACTCAAACTTCCTGTTTCAATTGGAATCATCAAAAGTAGAGGAAACTGCTTGAAAAGAAATTTCATGGGGTTTTAGAAACAACTCACAAAGAGCGTAATGCGATGAACAAATCTGGAACTTCTTCGAAGTTGTGTCAACTAAACAGATTCAATAATTCAACAGTGACGCAGTAAATACGTATGGAGGACTAAACATGCATAAATAATAAATTAATGCATGTAATAATACAAAAATAAATAAAGTAATAAATGTCTTGATAAAACAAATATAATTCGTTTTTAATTAAATTTATTCCTGAATTTATTATTGTATGACTTTATTCCTTTATTATTTTCTATATTTATTTTTAACTTTATTTTTATTCTTTTTAGCTTTTAATTATTTATTCATTTATTTTGCATATTTTTTTATTTATGTGTTAATTTATTTTTTATATTTATTTATTCCCACATATATTTATTTCCATATTTATATATTCCCATATTTATTTATTTATACATGTATTTATTTGTACTTTTCTGTGTGCAACATGGAAATGAGGGAGGCGGTCCTTGAGTAGCTCCAGTGCATCATTGGTCGAGAGCTCAATAGTATTATCGGTAGCAGATGGACGTCCCACCTTAGCACCCACTGACTCGCACAGATTTAGAATATGCAGGGAAAAGTTTTGCAGAGAGTTTAACAATCCAGCATGTGCTTCTACATTCATACCGGCATACAGCTTTCCTAAACCATCAATAAGCACCTCTACTCTAAATGAAACAGTCATTTGATGCGTGATTATCCGCTTCATTAGCAAGTTGCGCAACTCTCTAGATATATGTGAAGCGTCAGCTACAGATTTATATACATGCATAAACGATCAGGGAAATGAAGCTGGTTGTATCTTTTGCAATGAACAATCATAACAACAGAAAACAATATTATGGATTTGCAGATATCAAAATATGAAGTTATTTTCGCAGAAAAAAAAGAAAAGGACAATGTTAAATCATATCATTTATGAAACTTGCTCATTTTGTGGATTTGTTGAAGAAACAGCTCCCCATTTATTTTGTGATTGGAGTATAACCAATAAATCTTGGATTGACTGAAGCTCTTATGTTTATAGCCCCACAAATAACTATAGTTTTTTTTTATTTTATTAATGCCACGAACCAGAACAATACAATGAGACATAATCCTTCAAAATGAAACAAAAAAACCAAGTAAATAAAGTAAAATAAAAAAAAAAGAACAGTGCCAGAGGACAAGAAAAAAGTATTACAAACAGAAAAGGGGTGTTACATTATATATCCTGCTTACAATGCTATAAGCTCTAATTGCCTTTTTACTTGTGCACTTACACAAAAGAGAACAATAAAGCTTAAAATCATTTTTAAAGCAAGAAAAGTTAGGTTTGGAGTCAGACCATTTCATTTTATGAATGTGAAACTTCCCCATCAGTATTAACAATTGTATAAAGTATGCCTTATCTTTCTCAATCCCATGATCACTAAAGTGTATCATAATGTCAAATCCACTCAGCTGTAAGTCAATGGTCAATTTTTCCTTAATTAAACGCTCCACATCAATCCAAAATATTTTTGTATGTATACAATGGAAAAATAAATGAAAAATTGTTTCCTTTTCACCTTTACAGAAATTACAAGAGTAATCAATATCTAATTTAAAACGTTCCAATACATGTTTTACTGGATATATTCTATGCATTATTTTAAAAGAGACTTCTTTTACTTTGTTATTAATGTAGAATTTATCCACTGTTCACTAAGCATTACACCAATTTACATCTCCAAACACAGATGACCAGAAAAAACGAGCTGGAGGGTAAACAATATTATTAAGTATATTCCTAACATAGTTATTTGAGACTTTATTTTTGTAAAATGTCTGTATTACCCAGAAATATTTTACCCATAATGTCTGTAAAATTTAGATCTTCCTCTTGTGGTGCATTTTTAAGAAGGATCAATACTTTCCTGGGAATCGCATCCATTACAACTGCAAAGTCTTTAGGTCTAACTGGTATTTTAAATTTATTCAAAAATTCTCTATATGTTAATAAATTTCCATCATTATTCAAAAGCTGGCTAACTAATATAATATTGTTTTCAAACCAGTAATCAAAAAAAGAGATTTATTTTTGTAAAGGATGTCTTTGTTGTTCCAAATGTAATATCTCCTAGGTGAAAAGTTATGTTTGTAGGCCAGTGTCCATGCCAAGAGAGCTTGTTTATGAAATTTTGCAAGCTTAAATGGTATTTTGTCAATCGAAAAGTTACACTTCAGTAAAAATGAGAGGTCAGCCCAATTGTTTAAACAGATAATTGGGAAAGGAATTCCAAATGCATTCCTTATTTTTTAAATACTGAATAAGCCAATTTATTTTAAATACATTGTTCAAAGCATCATAACTCAAAACCTCTAAACCACCATGATCTTTAGGATTGCATAAAATTTCTTTTCTCAAATAATGTGGCTTGTTTTTCCAAATAAAATCAAAAAGCATTTTATCTAGTTGTTTGGTAACTTTAGTGGGAATATCCAATGATAACGAAACATAGACTGATCTGGAGATTCCTTCAGCTTTTGACAAAAGTACCGCCCCAGAATTGATAGATCCCTTTGTAGCCATGCATTAAACCTCTTACTAGTTTTGTTAATAATTGGGTTGAAGTTTAAATTATTACATAAATTCTCATCTTTACAAATAACAACTCCCAGATATGTAACTTGATTTGCAATTGGAATATTACATAAATTAGTTAAACTACATTCTTTAAGAGGAAACAGAACAGACTTATTCATATTCATTCCTAGCCCTGATACATCTGAAAACTCTTTTATGCATTTTACTGCTTTGATGATTTCATTTCTATCCTTCAAAAATAAAGCAGTGTAGTCTGCAAACTGACACAACTTAAATGTTTTCCCTAATGCTGTAATTCCTTGAAAATGTCCTTTTTTAGCGTGAAGGGCCATTATTTGCGTTGCTAACAAAAACAAAAATGGGGAGATTGGACACCCTTGTCTGATCCCTCTACCTATTTCAAATCTGCCAGAAGTCCCCTTGCTAATTTTACAGAACTAGTACATCCTTTATATAGAGTTTTGATAGCCCTTTGAAAATAATTGCCAAACCCAAAAAATCAATTGCTTTAAATAAAAAATTATGTTCTATGGTATCAAATGCCTTGTGAAAATCAATAAATAAAATAAAACTATCATCTAAAACATAATCACTGTAATCTACCATATCAAGTATCAATCTAATATTATTACTAATGTGCCTTCCTTGAATAAATCCAGTCTGTTCCTCGTCAATAATATTTCCTAATCCTTTTTTCAATCTTTTGGCAAAGATTAAAGCAAATAATTTGGCATCATTATTTAATAGACTAATGGGTCTCCAATTCTCTAAATAAAGAATATTTTTGTTTGGCTTCGAATTAATGTAATAACACCTTGTTTTAAAGAGGAAGGCAGTTCTCCCTTTTCAATAGATTCTATAAATACGGCCAGCAAAAAAGGAGCTAACTTATCTCGAAACACTTTATAAAATTCACTGACAAGTCCATCATTACCCGGAGAACGATTATCTTTAAGGCTGCCAATACACTCTTTAACTTCCTCTAGCCTTAAATCACCATCACAAAACAATTTAAAATCATCCTCAATAACTTTGGCATTATCTAAAACATTATCTAGAAAGTCACTCAGATCAGAAGACACAGAGTTGGGAGAGTACAGACCTTTGTAAAACTGAGTAACAAACTGTGATATCTTTTTTCATCACAAATAACTATAGTTTACACGCGATATGGCTATGACCTGACGTCACATCAAAACAAGTCAAGAGTAATCGAGCACACGCTTCAATCTACAATAAGCCAATGGTAAGCAGGACCCGCCCACATCATTATCATACAAGAGACAGAAATGTAAGAATAAATACAAAAATAAATACATGTGGGAATAAATAAATGTAAAAATAAATGAATGCATAAATAAATAATAAAAAAAAACAAAAACAAAAACAAATGAAAGAATATATTTTTTTAAAAAAGTAAAAATAAAAAGAGAAAATAATAAATGAAAAGAGAAAATAATAAATAAACGAAAAAAAAGTCATACAAAAATAAATTCAGGAATAACTTTCATTAAAAACGAATTATATTTGTTTTATCAAGACATTTATCCTTTATTTATTTTCTTATTATTACATTTATTTATTTATTTATTTATTATTTTTTGCATGTTTAGTCCTCCATAAAATGCGTACATAATGCACACAAACACACGTACACAATACGTTGTCATGCATGCGGTCATTAGTAAAAAAAAAAAATAACACCAACGAAAAAAGATATACAACGACCGCAGAGACTAGTGTGAAGGCATTCTGGAAGTTTCTCTTTACAACAACCAAGATGGCCAAAACACAATTTACACTTACTGTTTCACTCTCGCTTTCGTCCTCTGGCAGAGTCTTTGACCCTGAGCTGTAGTGCAGGGGAGAATACACCCAGCTCCTATCCTCTGGAGGCTGCTCATACATAACCAGGACAGCAGAGAGCGCCACAACGGGATTGAGACACAAAGGCAGCCAGAGGAAATGTGCAAAGACCCCAAGAGAGGAAGACAAAGGTACAGGATGGGATGGGGGATACCACTTCTGTTTTGTTTACCCTTACTACAATATTACTTAATAAAACCATAGTTAACAATATTTTTTATTGAATTATTTATTAACAACAAATACCCACAAACTCATAAGAAATGTCACCTTTAGATATGTTGTTATATAGCCTGAATTAACTTGTGACTAATGATTGTCTATCATTAGTTCTACAATGCATAAGCGCTTGTCTGCTTGTGTTTCAGCATGCATGTTAAGATGAGCAGAAGAAGAAATAGTTTCCACCCTTCACAAGTGTTTGCTAATGTAGCATAATCCTTTTTATTTCACTTTGAAGCTTATGAGAATTGTTCATGGTAACCAAAAGACAATATCCCTAGTTAAAAAAATTATAATACTTTGAATCTATATTTTTGTGTGAGGATTGCTATTTTTGATATAACACCAGAATCGGAAGTATCGACACTTTAGGATCGATCTGCCCATCCATGGTACAGGAAGGATCATTAGAAATGCAGTGGCTAGATGACAGTCGTGTCTTTATAATACCCTCTTTTTTGCAAAAGTCTAGTTAGTCGCATGCAACATTTATGCAACATAGCTGTGTCTGAAATCGCCCCTATCCACTTATAGTGCACTACTTTGTGTGTTGGCCATTTAGAGTGTTTCCTACACCTCGTTCCCTGCATATGTTCACTAATTCTTACCCACAATGCACTCTGATTTCAAGTGTACAGCTGATGTACACTCGCCGATGGTATATTGCCCATAATCCCCCGCTGGGAGGACTGACGAGCTGGGAGAGAGTGCGAGCAAGCAAGAGATCAAGTGGGAGACGGGTGTGCAGTTTCCTTATAATCTTTTATTTCAAGCTCTATAGTTCTTACCTTTTTGAAAAGACATTACTTGATTAAAAACATTATGTTAAACTATAGCGAGTGTTTATTCTTATAGGCAGTTATTATTATTAAAATAATTATTTTATTTTAAACATTATGAACATAAACATGGCAAACGGAATGAAGATTTATTGTATTAATATACAAATGTATAAGAATAATGATTATTATTATTATATTATTATAGATACAGTACTGTACATGTAATCTCTCCCCGAAGCTCCATATTTACATCAGTGTCTGAATTCACTAACTCATTTCGATCACTCCTTGCTGATATAGTACACTCCCTGCCATCCACTTTATAGGGAATAGTGAATAAGTGAGCCATTTTGGCCACAGCTTGATTTTATTGCTTTTATTTGGAGTCCCATGCAAAACCCTCCACCTAAACCTAAACTTAACCATGAATAGTAGCAGCAAATGCGACTCTCGCGAGACTTGCGCAATAGGAAGGTTACCATATAAACATTATCCTTGAGGACCAGTGACAAACAGATGCAAAAGATTTCTGCTGACTTCTGTTAATTTGCCAAATGGACACATTACTGGTCGATAAATCAACCTAGCTAATATCAGCCCATCAATAATCTGGACATTTTTAAGACACTCCAAGGAAACACAAAATTCAACGATGGTCGAGGATGACTTTAAATAAAAAGTTAGAATTTGGCTTGTGAAAGAGAACCGAGTAAACAGCCAGTAAACAGAAAAAAAATTAAAAAAATGAGCAATTACAGCGCTATCGATGAATCACTGAGTATGACAAGGGAATGAGTTTGAGAATGAGAAACCATTTAGTCTATTTACACAGTATATGATGATTTGATCTAGCACATCTTTACATAGAAAAACAATTGAAAAACTCAATGGGCTTGCCCAAAACACGGTCAGTGTGAACATCCCCTTACTCATTTCACAAAAGAGCTCAGCCAATCGTAGTAGAGCTCATTTATGTACAAAAGTCTTAAAGGTAAAGCAGCAAAACCATCCAATTATAAGGGCTAAAGAGAGGGTGAAAAATGGTGGGGTAAAAATACATGTTTGTTTTTGGGGTAAGAAACATTGACTAACATTAAAAGGACTTAGAGGACAAAAAGAAAATGCTGCAAAGTGCAGAATATGTCCTCTTTAAAAAATATGGATGTTCATTACAAAATACAGAGGCTAGTTTCTACAATTGTCTCTAAAACTAGCTTGAAGACTTCTAGTGTGCCTCGTATTTTACCTTTGGGAGATGGGCTGACAAACACGGAGACTGCCATCAGAGAACTTACAAAAGGCAGCCAGAGAAAAAGAGAGCTATTAAGAAGTCGATAAATGAAAAATCTGACAGCTCCATTAATAAGAGTGAAAGGGAGCAGCTGGTTAAAGGGTGTTAAAGGATGAATAATTCAAGAGGTGGCACTTGCATGTCTCTAGGCCTTTGGAGAGCTTCTTTCAGCACACAACCCAATTTATAGGGGCTCCATATTAGGACCTCAGTGTCTAACAAATGATAATGTTCGCCAATTCTCACTGTTTTCTTGGCTGTCCTCGGATATTTGTGGATGCATTGGAGTTGCCCATCTTTTTTGTAATTTGTGCAGCCAAATTGTTTAGAATGTTTCTATTGCTGTTATTCAGAGTAAATGCACAGATATACATACACTGTCAGCACTTAGAAATAAACAAAAGGTCCCAGAACAATATTTAAATGGTAATTACTGTGCCATGTAGAAACAAAAGTGCAAACAATAAAGATACTATAGTACCCAAAGAGCTCCTGATATACACACACCGACATACAAATATACAAACTGATATACTCTGTAAGATTCTTTGCAAATAAATCCAGGACATATGAGGAATGCATGAAATAAGACCCAAGCAAGTTCCCATGAAGATAAAGGAAGACTTACAAAGTAGAAGTCTGTAACAGGCACATCTTCGTCCTCGTCCATGGAGGCTCGGCTGGTGCAACCCGATGCCAGACTGGCACTGTCAGATTCAACCACTATCCTGGGGCTCGCTGGGACGGAGCACGACAAGGCCAGTGGAAGCATCTCTTGAGCTTCACTACATGTAGCAGAGAAAAAAAATGAAATTGAATTGATGGAACCTGGACTGGAATGTGTTTTTAGAGATGTATTTGGTGCTTTAATAGTGCTTGGGTAATAGTTTAATATTAATAGAATCCAATTATTGAGGAATCAATGAAAGCCATATTTCACACCAAAATGAATTGGCATCCAACCATAACTGGATTGTATTTACACTCATTGTAGCCGGTGAAATTAAGAGCTTCCTGTTTATGTTCAACAGTGGCAGTTGCCATGGAGCAGTTTTCCCACCACTGTGAAGCGATTCAGTTCCCCAAAGCAAAAGCACAAAGTTTGCGTTTGAATAATTGCAGTTAACTACACGTCGTCTGGCACGGTTTAAATAGAATGCATAGAAACAAACGTTCAGACCCAGAAATCTGGTTGCGGTAACAAAATGTTAATTTGAGGTCAATTTTAGGGCGTTGTGTGCATACCTGATCTCTGGCAATGGCTGGGGTGCCACAAGGGTAGGTTCACTGTCATATCGTCCCTCCACTTCCACCTTCACTGTGATGGTCTGCTGGTCCTCATCCTGCATTCTACAACAACACCAGCAGAGGGCCAAACAAACCACATAAACATTATAAAGAAACAATGGATCTCTTACTACTCCACTTTACATTTGACAAAAGGATGCCCAAGAGAGTACTTGCCTGCTACATTGTAAGTTATTGTATGGCTTTAGAAGACTAAGTGCATGAGTCATACAAATAAAAACATCCTGTTGTGTTCCACATAAGTAATAAAATCAGACCAGCAGCAACATGAGATGGCCTATATGACAGAACTTTAATTTTGGGTGAACTGTCCCATTAAAGGAAAAAATCTAATGATGTCACAAGTCATAAAGGACAAAATAGCGCCACTGATTTACTTACACTTCTTCATGACTAGATTGGGTGTGTCTCCTAAACCAAAGAAAACAAAGAGAGTATTGTAATAGTTGCAGGTTCACGCTATGACACTGGAATAGTGGGAGAGAGAGAGAGAGAGAGAGAGAGAGAGAGAGAGAGAGAGAGTTACCTGTAGTGTGGGCATTCAGACGTGTCTGACGGAGAGCGTTCTGGGATAGACAGAGAGGTGGTAGAGGAGAGTGAGGTTGCGATGGAGGCTGTGGTGGCCTCCTCAAATGAAGGAGGGGTGCTGGGGAGCACATCTGCCCGACCTGAAATGAACATGAAGAACAGGAAAGTCAGGAAAGTCAAAGAAAACATTCAATTTGTCAAAATTGCATCTGGAAAGATTGAACAGAATTTAAATAGACAAGTCAATCATAAAACACTATAAAACACAACATAACTAGAAAACCTGAGAACTTTGATCAAATATGTACACTAATATTTAGTCAAATATGGTTATTTGATTTTTTTTAAATTTCCTTCCTATTTGTGAAAACAAAATTTGGATGGATGGATGGAATAATATGAAGATTAGATAGATAGATAGATAGACAGATAGATAGATAGAGATAGATAGATAGATAGATAGATAGATAGATAGATAGATAGATAGATAGATAGACAGAAACAGTAGAATAATATGATGGATGGATGGAATAATAAAATGGATGGATGATGGATAGAAAGATATGATGGATGGAAGGATGGATAGAAAGATATGATGGATGTATGGTTAGAAAGATACGATGGATGGATGATGGAGAGAAAAATATGGATGGATGGATTGAAAGATATGATGGATGGATGGATGATGGAGAGAAAAATGTGGATGGATGGAATGAAAGATATGATGGATGAACAGAAGGGTGGATAGATGGATGGATGGATGGATGTTGATGGATGGATGGTTGATGGACAGATGGACAGTTGATAGATAGTTAGACAGATAAATTATGCCATTTAAAATAAAAAGCTTCATCTACTCTTCAAAGAAAATAATGAACTTGTTATGACAGATTGTTATTCCTCACATGTGATTGCATTAATGGGGTTTGTATTTTGTATTGTATTATGTATCTTACCATCGTCGTCCAGTGTAGGGAAACTACGGGTTCCTCTCATGTCGTAGATCTTCTCGTCTCTCACAAAGGACAGCTGGCTGGCCGACCATGTGGCCCCAGAGCCGCTGTATTTGGCCACAGACAGACTCCCACGACCCCTCTTCGATGGAGAGGATTTCAGCGCTGAAACGATAATTGGTTTACAAATTCCCTTAAAAGTAAAAACCAAGTTCAAAATCTTTGTGCAGTAACTTGATAAAAGTCTCTTATTACGACCATTACTGTTGTAGAACATGAAATAATTTCTGTGTGATTCAGTGGTATAAAATCAACTCAGAATCAGTTGACTCACAGGAAGTCTTCCTGAATACAGTAGTGCTCATGAATCTGAAGAATCTGTCTGCATAGAAAGAAGGTCTGTGAACAGACACTGAGTCCTGAACAGGGAAAAAAAGTGCAAGAAATGAGAGAAAATATTAGCATAGGAACCTGCCGAGGTTATAACAAATCAATCTGAATAGCTCCAGTACATTCAAAACATTTCATTTAGTCTCTTTAATTCTAAAATGTTTAATGCATGCTGCTTAAAGGAATGTTCAAGGTGCGATACAAGTTAAGCTCTATTGACAGCATTTGTTGCCTGCTGTTGATTAGACGATATTTTCAACACATTTGTAAAATCAAGTTAAAATCACAGTTAGAGAATAGGTTAAAACAATGCTTTGAATATAATGTTAAAATGAAACTAGTGTGATAAAATCACTTACCAACATTGTCTTTACAAAGTTATATCCAATCTTTCAACTCATGTCAAGACTATTGTAAAGTCAGTAGACCTTGTAACTTTTACATGAATTGCGCAAGGATACCTGAAAGTGACTGTGTACACCCACAACAGTAGTCCTACCATTAAATAGACTTTTAACACAACTTTACATCTCAAATAATACACTTTTTTATACACTAACTTTGTAGGTCCATTACTGTTTATACAATCTTTTTATTGTATTAAACCCTGAATATTGCCTTACATCACACATATAAATAGATTTTGATTATCATTCAATATTTGGCATAATAAGCTTAACATATGGACACCTGGAAGGTGAAAAAAAAAATCATATTCACATATTTCTCACATCCAGTTTCACAGTGTGTTTGCACATTCATTAATTATTCCTGGCGTCATCAGCCAACACTTATACATCTTCCACTGTCAGCTGGCATGATTCAAATATAGTCTCCAGATCTATAAATAACTTAATTAGCATGCAAATGAATCGTGAACCATTCACAATATGGCGTAGACAGATGCGTCAGTGGCAGGAATGGTAAAACCTCCGTTACTGATTGTCATGGGCAGCCTTTTTTCTCACAGCTGAGCCGAGGGAAATGCACTTCTAAATAGAGACCAGCTGAGAGGTGAGCGATAAAATGAGAGTGTAGGGATATGTGTGCTTCCCTCATGACAAGCAGTAGCACCCAATGCCAAATCCTCTGAGAAAATGGCCCAAAATTAGTGCACATTTTATAAGCATTTCCTCTCAGAACCAGTAATTCTCACTAAACTATTCATCCGAATGTTGATGTAAAAATAAAGGAAGAGGATGGAATTATGGTGAAGGTCAAAGACCACAGAGTCTCAAAACATAGCTTAAAGCAGGTTATCTTAGTGCCAAGATTACATCCAAAATTCTCACCCCATCGTGGACTAGAGCCTTCCATGTGTGCTCTAATTTCTTTATTAACCTACAAGGAAAGGAAAAACATCAAACATTGCAGTTCAGTGCTTCTAATCATACTGGGAGCAATGAGTCACACATTTCATGATGTAAATCGTAAGTGAGTTGGAGAGGTTGATGCAAGCACCTGTAAGACTGCAGGATGTCGATGATTCCGATGTACAATAACAGACGCTCTCCTCTATTATTGACCGCAGGAATACCACCCATCCTGAAAGCAACAAATACATGGAAATAAATTAATTCAAAAGCTTTTTCTTCACAAATGTGACTAGTGGTTTAATTAATCTCTTCTGAAGTGATATGATAGGTGTGGGTGAGAAAGAGATACATTTTTATGTGCTTTTTTTTACTATAAATCTTCACCTTTGACCAGCCAAAACCATTTGGTGGCTAAACGTGGAAGTGAAAGTGTAGATTTTCAGTAAAAATGGCTTAAATATTGATCTGTTTCTCACCCACACCTAGCATATCGCTTCAGAAGACATGGATTTAACCACTGGAGTTGTACTACTTTTATAATGACCTTTGTGAACTTCAAAGATCTGTTCTCCATTCACTTGCATTGTTGAGATATTTTTCTAAAAATCTTTTTTGTTTTGCAGAAGAAAGTCATACACATCTGGGATGGCATGAGATTGAGTTAATTATGAGAACCAACCCCAACCCCCCCCAGCAGAAGTCTATGTTATTTCCCCATTTAAGGCCAAAGTTTACTTCGGTTTTCCACGTGAAAAATCGTGCACATAGTCCACGCACAATTGAACAGTCACGTGCTCATGTGTCGAACGTGGACTATGACTGTATGGGCTCATGGGAAAATATTATTACTTGAAAGATTGGAGTGCTCGAATGTGCAGAAATTAATCATACCCTAGCCTTTAGACAGATATGTCCTCTTAATCTACTGTAACTGCAACTGGTATGCATGCAAGTATCCTTAATATATGTCAAAGTATGGACTAAATTCATCCCCTCACGTGTCTTCAGTGTCGATTTCTTCTCCACAGGCAGATGCTCCCTGAATGGACTCCATGGCAGTAGAGTAGAGCGCCTTCTGTGCCAGTGGCCTCTTTTCATCACTGTTGCCCTGAGATCCCTCCATCTGCTGCTCTTTATCCGCCTGATCAATATTATGAACTCCCAGTAGCAAACTGTAATCCATAATCTTAAAGCTTTCCAGTACCTACCCAAGAAAACACATGAATTACCAGTCCGCTCAAAAACCACAGCACACCTGCATCAGTCCATGACCTTACCAAACAGTCTCTCTGTAGAGTCTTCACCAGGGCATTGTACGTGTCTGTATCCAGCATGAGTCCATCTGGCATATCCTGCATGAAATCGAGGTCTTTGAAAGTGGGCCTTGCCTTTTCCCGTTCTTTCTTGGAAGCCCTTCGTTTGTAGGTTGATCCCTTCATGTCGTATTTGAGGTGCATATGCACCACCCTGGGCAGCACATTGTTCATCACCACCATTCGAATGTTCTTCCCGCCTGATTGTACACAGTACAGCCCGAAGAACTTGGGCAATAAGGTGCGAGGATTCTGATTCAAGTTCTGTTGGACATAAACACACAGTATAATCAAATGCACATACGTTAAAACATTACTCATATTATATTACATTGGTTGGTCCTGGGGGCCTGGGTAGCTCAGCGAGTATTGACGCTGACTACCACCCCTGGAGTCGCGAGTTCAAATCCAGGGCTTGCTTAGTGACTCCAGTCAGGTCTCCTAAGCAACAAAATTGCTAGGGAGGGTAGAGTCACAAGGGGTAACCTCCTCGTGGTCGTTATAATGTGGTTTTTGCTCTCGGTGGGGCGCGTGGTGAGTTGTGCATGGATGCCGCAGAGAAAAGTGTGGACCTCCACACGCACTATGTCTCCACGGTAACACACTCAACAAGCCACGTGATAAGAGGTGCGGATTTACGGTCTCAGACGCGGAGGCAACTGAGATTCGTCCTCTGACACTCGGATTGAGGTGAGTCACTACACCACCACGAGGACCTAGAGCGCATTGGGAACTGGTCATTCCATATTGGGGAGAAATGGGGAGATTTGTTCCTTAATTTCTTATTGTTTCCTCAATATGAGTGGTACAAGACATGGACTTTATTCGATGAGTCTAAGTGACACCGTTGCTGTTCATGTTCAATACTGACAACCACCCTTACACAGAGCAGTTTTTCTTTAGATTTGGCGAATACAATCAATAAATCAGCCACAATGCAGAACAATCACACAGAAATAAAGATGTCGGATTATAAACATCCATATTCTCTTTGTGTTTGAACTTATAGAAGTGTAGGTTTTTACTGAAGTGAAGTTAAAAAGATGGTTCACCCAAAAAGGAAGTTCTCTCATAATTTACTCACCTTCATGCCATCCCAGACTTTCTTTCTTCTGCAGAATACAAAAGAAGGGTTTCAGAAGAATAACTAAAATCTGTTGGTCCATACAGTACAAGTGAATGGTGGCCAGAATTTTGAAGCTCCAAAAAGGCAGCATCAAAGTAATCCATAAGACTCAAGTGGTTTAATCCATGTCTTCAGAAGCAATACGATAGGTGTGGGTCAAAAACAGATCAATATTTAAGCAAATCAATATTTATTTTTACTATAAATCTCCACTTTTACTTCCACATTCTTCTTCTTTTGTTTTTTGGTGATTCGCATTCATAGTGCATATCGCCACCTACTGGTTGGGACTTGTCAATGGTAGAGCTTTATAGTAAAAATGAACTTAAATATTGATCTGTTTCTCAACTCCACCTATCATATCACTTCTGAAGACGTGGATTCTTATGGATTACATTTATGCTGCATTTATATGCTTATTGGAGCTTAAAAGTTTTGGATCCCATTCACTTGCATTGTATGGATCTACAGAGCTGAGATATTCTATGAATAATCTTTGTTTGTCATACATATCTGGGATGGCGTGAGGGTGATTAAATGATGCGAGAATTTTCAGTTTTGGGTAAACTATCTCTTTACCATAAGTTGTTAATTTGCATATATAAATTAATAATTACACCTGTACTGTTTCCAGTCACAACTGACCATAAACAGCCAATGTGTCGACCTATATTAAACAGCCAAGGAAGGGTTAAAAAGGCATAGTTCAATAATAAATGAAAATGTTGTCATCATTTACTTAACTCTAATGTCATTCCAAATGATCTGTCAATATTGCAAGTCTGTTTGAACTTACAAAATCCTTTTAGCTTTTATATGGCATGCAAACCACACTTTTGTAGATGGCAATGTTAGACTACATCTATTCATTACAACTAGTTCAGAAAAAGGCATTTAAGCATTAAGTAGAAGATAATAATGGTATTGTATCTCTGAAAAGTCTGTTGGAAACCAGGACCCTAAATAATTTTTTATTGCATTCCAAGCTACAAAAAAACAAACAAATACAAATTCTAACAAGAGCACACTTGCTCAAATTTATGGGATTTATTTAGCCAACCATATAACATAACCTTAAAGATGGCAGTAAAAAAACTATATGTTTGGAGTCTTTATCCATTAAAACACACCACTAACAATCAAAACAGGGAGGCAGATCTTGACAGATCATGTCAATTTGTATCTACAGGTCATCTTTAAGATGTGAAGGCTGACAAAGAGACCAAAGACATCGAGGACAAATAGAAAGAGAGCTAGAAAGAGTTAAAGACTGAAAATACTCTGTAGGCCATGAACAGGCCAAAGTCAGCATTGTTTGGTGCTTTTGCAGAACAACAACTGATTCGTCACCATTCACAGGTCAATTGCTACAGCTGAATGGATGGAACAAGCCAAGCCAGTAACTAGTCAAAGTCTGCTGACACTGAAAACCCATTTATGCTACACCTACCCAAATAACGCAGAGTTCTTTTGGAAATCGAACTCCTTTTGTCCTGTCATATTCAAATAAAATGGCTCATTGGAGAAAGGAAGACAAAATGAACATGATTTGAATGCTAATTACTTGTTATTTTGTTATGTAGGTTAATAAAACACAGTGCCTCGGGGGAGAAATTTGTTCAGAATAGCCTGTTGGGTAATCAGTATAGTTGTTGTTTAACCAGACAGTTGATTTAGAGCTGGGTTTCCACAAATAGTAACAGAATAACAACAGAAGCTAAAGCATGTGCATTAGAGTTAGAATGTTGGGTTACTAAGACATGCATTCCTGTTAACTGTATTACATAATTTACAACAAAAAAACTCACTTTTGGCACCAACCTGTGGACATTTCACCCAATTTCGGCAGCAGAACTTTTAACCAACTATCACTAAATTCACAGTGAGTTCAGTCTGAAATCAGTCATTGAAAACTCGTATCGGTGAACCACAAGTTTGAAATTCATCAGCCAAAATGCAGCAACTCACCATGTAATATCCAGGCAGAAGCTTTTGCAAAAACTCAGCTTCCTTGTGCATTACTGTCTTGATGATAAACTCATCGTCCTTGGTGACGTAAAAGACCGAGCCACTGGCTCCGGGATTGGACAACTCGATCAGTGGTTCATTACAGAGGGAATACTACAGGTGCACACAAACATTCACATAGACATATACTAATGTCAAGTATTTCAAGTATATACTAGTTGAGTGACAACATTTTCAGATTTTGCTTATATGAATACCTATCTTATAATTCTCACCAAATAGTCATCTGGCCGTATCCCAAAGAGCTCTCTGAAGTAACGAAAGGCCACGGGAGCATACGTTTTGAAACGGAAGTCTGGGTAATGATGGGCTGGCGTCAGGTTGCTCCCTTCACTGGACATACAAAGAGAAGATATTTTATTGCATGTGAAATATCACATCCACCCTCAACCACAGTTGTTTGTTCCTCAGACCGAGCACTAACCTGGGGAAAAAGATGCTCTCCACCACATAAAAATCCTGCATAAGCACGTCCCGTTCAGGCTTGGAACTCAAGTTCCCAACCGTGTAGCCAATGCCAAGCTGAATGGCCCCCTTGAGCGCTGACGATGTGGTCTGCAAGAGAAGACAGACAGACACAGTCACCCGAATTATCATGAACAGTCATCAGACCACCATTAGACATAACCACATTAACCAATGACCAATTTATTCTTCAATAGTTGCAATAGTATACAGCTGGGCAAAAACACTCATTTTCTGATAAATTTTATCTGATATTAATTCTTTAAACCCCAAGATTGAATCATGCACCTTCTTGTAAGTGGTCTCTCCAGATGCGTCCACCCCTCTGTGTCCAATCTTCTTCCCGTGAGCTGGCTGGCCTGAAGAGCTTCCTGGCATCTAGAAGATAGAGAGGGAGACCTAATATCACTTTGGCCTCATGCTCTTCATTCATACTAAAAGACCAAGCACAACTGCAATCCCTACATGAACAATGTTTCAACAGGTTCTCTTGCAGTCTTTTTGTAGATATTTTGTAGAGGCTTTGTAGATATACTTGATATATGCTAAAGGAATGTACCTCTGTGATGAAAGCCTTTTTCGATGTAGTGTCTAGGAAACAAAGAGAAGAGATAAATGAATTGGTACTGTCAGTGTTTTCTACACAATTCTGCTTTTGCAGTGTTCCCCTTGTATACAGTATATTTCTTAAATATTTACAGTAATATTGGTAACATATTTGAATGTATTAAAGTGTTTTTAAATGCAAAAGTGTCTTTGACCAACAAGTGCAATGACTAAAGGAATACATGTTAAGCTAAACTGACAGCATTTGTGGCATAAAGTTGATTACCACAAAACGAATTTCAACTCATCCCTCCTTTCCTTTAAAAAATACAAATTTAGCTTAAAGTTGTTTGTTGATTTAACGGTTGTTTTAAAGTTGATAGCTTTATGTCGTCATGTCAACAAAGTTGTCAAACTGGATATAACTTTTCACAGAATAGGTAAGCAATTTTTCCTCAATAAAATTGTGTTATTACATGGCTCTCTAGAATACTCGATACTGATTGGTCAATGGCGCCATCTAGCGGTCTGATATTGCTCAGAAAACAACCGCACATCCACGTATCAGACCGCTTATCCGGGTATTTGCGAGCCATCGTTCCTGCCCCTCAGATCACTGTGTGTTCTCTACAAGTAAGCTAATAAAATTATTTAAACTCAAATCAATATTTCATGTGCTTTTATTTAATGATTTACTTATATGGCAAGTACTCTTTTAATAATATACACAAGGAACAGTTTAATCAGCTATTTATTTCTTCTCACATAATTATGCATAATTATGCAAAATCAACATGTCATGTCCATTTATTTGTTTATTGGGCAAGTAGTCTTGTAATAGGCCGAATAATGGGCAGTCAGATGTTCATTTTCACAAAATAAATACAAACAGAACTCCGTCGCAAACCGGAGTTGGCAAGCTATTCAGGAATTTATTTCTTGTCACTGAATTACATGATTTCAATGCAAATCAATATTTTATGTTAATGTATGTATTTATTTGGTTAATAGTCATGTAATAGTTGTCGCATCGGGGTCCTGATCACCCTGTCAGGGTTTATTTTGCAATAATAACCAGCTGACTGTACATTATCCCTTACTTAACACTCATATTATTTACTTCATGTGATTTTACTTCCAAAACAGTATTTCATCATTTACGAATGGGCCCATTCACTTCCATTAAGTGCCTCACTGTATCTCAGTTTTGTGCTTTTGTTAAGAGAACAAGGGACAAGTTGAAAGTTTTGTTTAGTTGTAATCAACATTATGCTACAAATGCTGTTAATTGAGTTTAACTTTTGAACAGAAAAAATTCCTTTAAGTTTCACAAACTTTAACGTAAACAAAACATGAATATTATTGCGGTTCAGTACTGAATGTGTCACTTTTTTATATTAGTAACCGCTCTGACTGATTCCGTGATTTCATTCAGTGAAGGATTCATCCAATTCTTTTTAACCAATAACTTGTCAGTTGATGAGTCATTTGATTCATTACAAGAACTGGGTCATAAGAGTCATTTGTTCATGAATTGGACTGCGTTGTATGATTTTGCGAACACAACACGACTAAAAGATGTGCTGTTTGCAGTAATTTTGCACTCTTTTTTATCTCATCACATATAAACTGCAAACTCATAACTCAGTTTCTTAGGCCTTGGCACTGGAGATTTAGTATCGGTGGAGCATCGCAAAGGCAAAACTATCTTTTGAGAACAATGGATTTAGTCTCTATCATCACAAACTGTGTTGTGTAGGTGAGGAGAAAATTGTTTGCCCATCCACTAAATTACACATTCTTCTAAGTTTCTCTTTCTCCAATGTCACTTCCCATTTCTACCACATTATACGGTGCACATCAGACAGACCTTAAACATTCCAGGAAAACACCTGATTACTTGAGATATGCTCAACTGAAATTATAAAAAGACTCTAGATTTCAAGAGCCAATGTTTCATCGTCCAAAACAGCACAGAAAGCATTTGCCAACACTTCATTATTCAGTCTCTATTTATATTCCACTTCCTTCCCTCAAACAGCCCTTCAGTAGCAACAGCAGTCAGTGTTACTATTGCCAATGAAAAATAAACATTTTCATTAACTGAAATAAAAAAAAAAACATAAAGTAACTGGAAAAACCTAATTAACTTCAAAACTAACTAAAATATTTAAATTTAAATGTGTATGTGGCAGGGTGGAGGGCGGGGCCGGGTCGTGATCCTACAAACCCGTCCCGTATTAGGCTAATTATGCCTCCGTGAGGGATAAAGGTCGACTGCAGGGGATCCGTCATGTGTGTAAACGATCTCTCTCTCCCACCCTCCGCCCTGCCACAGTGTATTAACAAATGTGTATTGCATCCATCCATCCATTATTGTTAATATGTAAAGGTTTCAAATAATTTTTTATATGTATTGTTAATATGTAAAGGTTTAAAATTTTAATACACATTTACATTTTGTAAGTTAGTTTTGAAGTCATTAAAGTAAATGGATGGATGGATTTACTAATAAACAAGAGTTAAGTTATGGGATTGTAATCTGCTAACTTTTTAATGTTTTTTTTCAAGTGAAAACTAATACAAATTAAACTAAATTGAAAATTCTATAATAACCCTGTCACGAGCAGCTGTCAATGATGACCGAGACGTATGTTGACAAAGAAGGTTTGATAAAAATATGCCCATGTGAAGATGACAGCTGTATTCTTGAGCTGTGATTTGCACTCCACAGTCGGCGCAGATGCATCTGATGCACACAGTCTTTTTTCTCTGTTTCCATGGCATCTCAACCAAGGTCACCAGGCTTTCTCAGAGTTTGCATATGTATATAGCATCAACAGGCACATACTGCTCTAAATAGGGCATTGGCCACTAGACTGCCCTGCTGAAACATTTAACCCCAGCAAACACCAACTTAAACTGGTTTGAGCATCAAGCTTGGCCAGTCACTGCATTTATGTAAATCAACCATTTTTATTCTGAGTTGGGTCATGACTATAAATCACGTCTTAACATCGGCAAAATATCCTTAATGTTAGGGCTCACAACAACTCCAGGGGCCGGTTGCATAAAACGTTCAGTAACGCTTTATAGTATTCCTAAGCAAATATTTTCAGCAAATTAAAACTGTATTTAGCGTCCTTAAACCACTTGTCTTACTGAAGACAACTATGAGCTTGTTTTATACAACCGGCTTTCAATGGCATCTTTAGATATTCAGACAAATTGTTAGACAAAGTCTCAAGTTAATGGCTATGTTTATTCAAAGGGCCCCTGCTAATAAGTTAGCAAAACACCTCCTGAAATTCTACTGGCTCAGGATTGGTGCGATCACAGCTACTTCAAAATTAACCCGAAGTGATTAACTTGATGACAGAACAGTCGAGGTGGCATCTGACACCTCGTGCTAACATTCATTATATGTGACTACATTTACCTATGCCATAGCATATTATTTGAGAGGATAATCAAGGATCTACACTAACTAGAACAAAAGCTTAAATGTTTGGTTATACAGAAGGGGTGTAAGGATGGACAACTACTGTAGTTATAGCCTACAGGGCTTACTTAAGACGATGTTTAGGTCTCTGCAGAACAATAATGGGTGTTTCCCAGTCTGTGGGCATTTTCAAACCGGGATGGGCATTTTTCAACCATCCAATGAAAGTAGGGAATCTCATATAATAATCAATGGGTGTTTCCAAACCAGGACAGGCTTTTCTGAACTATCCAATGAAAGCAGGGTATACTCAATGTAGTAGTCAAATCTTGTAAAGCGATTGAAAAATGCCAATCCTGGTTTGAAAATGGCCACTGATTGGAAAACGCCCATTTATGTTCACTGACTAGTAAATTAAGAAAATATCTAGTTTTGCACATACCTAACGGAAAGTAATAGCATGAAAACTTTGTCATGACAGTTGCCTATAATCCACATCTTCTGATAAGAACAGAATTGTTTAAAGCTAATGACAGACTGATAAATCGACCAGACTGTGTTCGTTTGGCCAATTAAAATGTTAACTTTCGCTTGTGTCAGTTCTAAACTCTACCAATAGATTTGCCAATGGATAGTCAACAGTTTGTTTTCAAGGTTTTTTTTCTTTTCAGGTTTCTGCAAATTTGAGTAAATATTGCATAAAATAGGTCTTTGTTTCACTTTTTCAGACATTTTGAGAACATCTGATTTGCTGTTGTAAAATTGAGTTATGTTTATAGGCATTTGATCTGTTTCGGCCATCTTGTTCTAGATATCGGTATCACATTAAAAAAACATATCGGTTGACCCCTGAAGTACATCAAAGGAGACAAGAGACGTTAAACCCACAGGTAAGGCACCCAAAACCATTTTCATGGCTAACTTCTGATATAAGAAAAAAAAAAAAATATGAAGTTACTCTAACAAATTTCCTTCATTCAGCTGATTTACAGGACTCTTACAGTACACATATACAAGATTAATTCCCTTGGAAAAAGTTTAGGTTGCTTGCTGGAGGGCAGAATAGTGATGGGTCATGGATCATTCCAGCAACCTTGACCACCAGACTACCTCCTACCCACTGACAACTGATTTGTTTTTCAAAGGCAGTCAAGTCAGTCTATGCAAAAAGCTCATGGCCCAAGACAAAGAGGTAGTTTCATGCATGGAGCAGAACCACATTCCTCACCTCACTGCCTTTCGCCCTCGTACACATTCTTGGAACCTGAGCCCAGTTTAGCCCTTTCTTTATTGCCCAATTGCTGATGCATAACCAGAGAAGATCTCGTGAATATTTATCTTTGGCAATGCAAGTGCCAATCTTATGTTCTGATAAACAATTAGGCAACTGAATGTGATTCATGGATTTGCCAAGTAAGATATTTTCCTGGATCAACATATTTTGAAGGTCCTGGAACAACATGCTTTCTGACCCTATCCCAATGCCTAGTCCTTACCCTAATCATGAACCAATCTTTAAATTGAAGGAAATGAGAGCTGGATAAGACCTACAAGCCCATAGCCTGACCCTAAAGCCACCCTTTTCCCTATCCCTGAAATCTAATTGGGTGATAGGACTGGAGATCCAAGACCAACAAGGATGTTAATCCAGGAACAGGACCTACATGGCAAAATCACGGGTATCTTCTCAGCCCTGCTGAAAACAAATGTGTCAAAGTGGGTCTTTGCATCCTCTTTCCAAGCTGCCAAAGGGACTTGAGTGTCTTCCAGATCCTGGTCTGTTCTGCAGGCAAGCCTATAAAAAGCTTCAACCACTTCAGGGCATGAGTGATGGGGGCAAGAATTACAGAGACACATCATTACGCAATTCCTGCTTGTTTTCCATTTCCCACTGAAGCTTGAAAACTCCCAACAGCCTGAGCTATTAGAATAACACAGGCTGTCTTGGCAGTATAGGAAATAATACAGTGGAGTGCGTAAATAGACATGCCCTGATTTACTAAGCGATACTAAAAGAGATAGAAGTAGGGGAAAAAACTATATTTCAAAATATTGCAATAGAATGTGGACCATTCTCAATCTCAGTGTCAGGCGTGTTGCTGCTTTAAAATACACATCGCACAGATCGGATATTTTGAGATAGTCAAAAAAAAATGTGTCCAGTCTGCATCATGTAATAATACATTAATGGCTGTGTTTAAATTCATATCACGTCACGAGGGGCATTTTGACTTAGAAGCATGAAGCTGCATTTACCACGGTACACAAGTGCTCTATAGAGCATGTGCAACATACAAAAACATGTAAGCGAATGTAATACAGGGAGCGGAAGAAAAAGAGCCTTTTTAGATGGGAGAGATCTTATGTCCGCCTGATGTGCGAGAGAAAATGACATTTTACAGAGGTTTAATGATATTTAATGATGCCATATTAATGTACTCTATACTGTATAAGGCTGAATATGTATAATAATGCTATGCCAAATGTCATGTCTGATTGCATTTAAGTAGGGTTTTAAGAAGGGACATTATTTAACTGGATAAGCTTGCATTTTCATTAAATACGTATTTTTTAAAAATAATATTTAGATGTAATCAGAGACTAGGGTTGCACGGAACTAATGAAATATCACGATACCAAATAATTTAAAATGGTTCGATATCACTTGTTAATTTTTGTAACATATTAAAGTATGCTACCATTAGATAAATGTAATATAATTTGAGAGTTTTGAGATGAAATCAAAGCCTCTATATGGCCAAGTATAATCATTAAACATTACACTTGTAATGTAATGTAAGGATGTAATTTAATGAAACAATATACAGTCATGTGCCTTGCACCACAGTGTGAACAAGAGGCACAGCTCTGCCCTGTCATCTTCTTCACACAGGCACGTAAATGAACACACACAAACACACAAGCACACACACACAAATGCAACACACACTACTAATGCTTGATTTTCATGCAGTGTGTCCAATTGTATCGATCTGCAGAGCCACAGATCAGTGTGTTGAGTGTATAACCGAGTGTGAACTCTCAAATGAAATCTTTCTCCATTGCAGTTCAGAGATTTCAGCTCACGAGTCACAGGAAGTTTGATAAAAGGAACCCTATATAAACAGGAACAACTTCAGAGATCTTTCAAAATAAAAGTCCAGCTGAAATGAGAGCTCTATTCAACTGATTGCGTGAAATTGAAGACATTACGACAGAAAAATATTACTACTGTTTAAAAGTGTAATATTCAAATCAGTCACAATAATTCTCATAGTAACAATAATATAATATTAAATGTTTATATTATTAGTATTATTATGGAGTGGTATATAGTGGAGGCAACTGATACTTGTCCTCTGCCACCCGGATTGAGGCGAGTAACCGCACCACCATGAGGACCTACTAAGTAGTGGGAATTGGGCATTCCAGAAACCAATGTCATAAATTTCTAAATATCGAATTTTTGCCACGATATGATTCATCATTTTTTGGCCTGCGATATTTCTAAATCTACATATCGTCGCATAGCTAATTCATACTCAAGTGAATGCGGAAGAATGGAAGTGCAAGCTTGTGTGAAGAAATTTAGTCTTTCACTGCATACCAAAGGCCCTGTTTCCAACTGGTATTAAGATGCTTTTTCTGTGATCCGTTCACATGTGGTCAGCTGCATTCCTGTTTTCACCTGGTAATACCATGCTTCTCAAATTCATCTCCTGTGACCACTTGTGTTCAGATTTCGAGGGGAAGTTCTCTGATATCATGATGACATACATCAATCACTATTTCAGTGTGCTATTGCATGATCACAAAACCGAGCAGAAATCCCTGTTATTTTTGTATAAACCTGAGCTTCAGATGTGTGATTGCCATCTGTGCATCTGCATGTTGATTTCAGACACACTAAATAAGATCTGTGAAGTTCTCAGGCTTGCATATCCATTCACTTTTTACATTTTTAGATCGGACGGCAATTTCCCTTTAAAGCCGCAGATAACCTTGTTTTACCGCAGTGGTTAAATGACAGGTGAGGGGCGGGGCTTTGCTGCTGTCGGGACAGATTCAGGACAAATTGTGTTGACACCTCAAATTCATGAAAACATCAAATTCGATGTTGTCACATGCATTTTGTCTATCTTTGTATATGGTTTCAGTTGTCGCTTCACAAAATGTTTTGGACCCCATTTACACCTGTATTTAGCGCTTACCACATGTGATTGGATCACCAAAAATGCACCTTAATACCAGGTGAAAAACTGGGCCAAAGCTCAAATTTGGCAAACTCTAAACTGGTAATTGGATACCCAGGGGACTTTTGACTAATAGAGAATCTAAACGTCACACATTGACCAATTGGATCGACAAAGAAAACATGCATTTCAAATCTTCATTTCAAATATCGCCAGATACCTGCTGATTCCTATACCTAATTGGTGAGCATAACACTACATGGCTTTGATGAGTTTTTGAATAGTGCCTGTCCTGAAGTGTGATTAAATGTGTATCTCATGGGATGATTTTTGTATAAACCGAGACCGCTCCGTCTGCACATTTCAAAGATGATTTAAATGTGTTTTAATTGCTTTAAAAGTGTATGCTAGAGATGGCCCATTTGGTGGTAATAACCTCAAAATCAATTTATAATTATGAAGATTCTTTTCACTGTCTCGGCATCCACCGGTTCAGTGCTGAGTGTCTCGGAGTGAGTTTTATACATTAGCTAAAAGATGGCCACTAAACCATAAAAGCAATGCAGATGTTTATCATTTAGACAGACATACATGGGAACATTGAATTTATTATAAGATGCTGAGAAATTACAATTGTTCATACATGCCATGTTCCGGACAATGTCAGAGGCGGGAATCCTCAAGTTGAAATTTAAAAAAAAAAAGTGTTTCAGATCATATGCCACAGCAAAATGACGTAAGCAAAATAAAATGGAGCCATGGCTCACCAAACAATTATTTATTGTAATTAATTATATAGTAATATTTATGCTTATAACAAGATTTGTATATATATATATATATATATAATATTATGTTTCTTACCCCAATGAAAAATAGTTTTTCTTGTTTTAAGCATAAACCCCAGTAGATCTGGTTGGATTTCTCTGAAAACAAGACTTAAAGATGAAGTGTGTCATTTCTGCTACTAGTGGCACCAAACGGAATTACAAAAATAAATGTTTTCAAACAACCTTTGCCAACACCCCTCAAACTCATCTGATTCCCTATGAACAAATAGGCCATAGTAAATAAAATGTGATTTACATTTAGGGTCCTAATAAACAAGACACCTATAAAACAAACACACCGGACAGAAAGCTTAACAGAGGAATCGGCTCGTCCGATAACATAACCGGATTGACCCATGCGATATCTAGGGATGAGAATTCCTTGAAGATATTCTGGGGGTGGGCTCTTTTGATTTTGGCCAGTTAGCGACCACCTAGCAATGCTATGGCTACCTCCCAAAACACCCTAGCAACTGCATAGCATTGTGGTCAAACTTTATGGACAAACACTACACACATTTTCTTTAGAAAATGTAGAAATCTAATTCTGATTAATTAATGCATAGACATGTCTCTTAGCAAGGTGTTAAGCATTGCAATCACACTCTTTTACAGTAAATCTGTGGTGAATTGCCAACATTTTACGATAAAAATCGGAACACTCAAAGCAAGGGGTAATGAGTGGGCCCATCTTATTTCAAGTGAAAAAATTACTCACAGGTTACACGTTTCATGTGATTGCATGTTCAACAACATTTAGCATGTTTTCCCACACCCATCTACACGAGACACCTGGGAGTGAACCAATGAAAACAGGAGGATGCCGAAGCAGGAGACACAACACTGGGGAATTAAAAAAGTGAGTGTGCACTGTTTACATGCAGTTTTTTGTGATTAGAGACAAGAAAGAGTGCAGTTTTGGTCCTATTTTGACTATTTTTATTAGAGACCCAGTGAAATAAAAATCTGAGTTTTGTGTGCTTTGTTTGCTTTAATGCCATTTATATGCTAGTGCGCTCCTAAATGCTGAAAGTTCTCTGTTAGCTGATCAGATGGATTTAACTGTGAATTTGGAGACAGTAGGTCGAAAGTTCTACAGCTGAAATCGGTCTGTGCTTACTGAAATTCGAAACACTGACCCAGAGGCACGGAAGTGTGGTTGAATGTATGGGCACATGTGAGCACTAGTTTCCTGGTGAAATGTCCACAGAGTGGCGCCAAAAGCAAGTTGTATTTGTAAATTGTGTAATACAGTCAACAGGAATGCATATTTTATCAACCCTACTCCCCAACCCTAAAACTAACCATCAGTGGCGTAAAAATGCCATTTTAGTGCAAAAAATGCAACTTCTGAATCGCACTCTTCATTATTTCAGTGAACAATCACATTGGATGTAAATTTTCTGGTCTTTCTCTTCCCAAAAAAAAAAAATGGAACAAAAATACTGATTACTCATCTTGCACTATGTAGGTTTTTGTCCAATCAAATGCTCTACAATGAGAATGTCCCTCCCACTAATGCCACCAAATTGCGGCTACAGAAATATAGGCTAGATGCTTCAAATCTAATAGACATGGACAAAACACCACAAAACTCCAATTTTCATAAAAAGCGGTCTTTAAAAAGTAGCTGACGAGGCTAACGCACATGAAACGATTGTCACTTCAGTGTGTGACACTTACAATGAACAAATTGCTTTGACATTTATGTTTTTAAAAACTAGACTACATAATTTTGGTTACTATTTTTCAAAGATTTTATGCAAATGCTAAAGAACAAATCTTGTCAATAACATGCTGGAGAAGGTTTTTCAAAAGGGTTGCTGTTAAATACATTCTGAACAGAGGCATTTTAAGAAGTGGATTGTGATTTGTGTTCTTCAATCTACTCACTAACACCTCGCACACAGAATAGTGACTTATTAACAACAGAAATAACACAATGGGGAACCGAGGAGGAAATAGCACAGTTTCACCGGCAGACATGAGCATGCATTTTATATTAACTTACTCTGCTATGTGGAACTTTGCTATAATGTATGAAGAGGGGTAGTCTGGAACTATGATCATACTACGTTCAAGTTTTATGAAACAATTGTAAACATGTAAGTGTGCATCTTTCCCAAGCTTCGTCTTGTAAAATGTATGATTAAATGTATCCTGTTTACTAAACTGACTATCAAAGTATCTTCCAGTGGGAATTACAAGGCAACTAATTCTTTTCCTAATATACTTGTGACCACAATTGAATAAACTGCACTTGGACTACTATGTTTTTTTTAATGATTTTTGTGTACCATGGTAAAACCATATTTTTTTGTACATAATGGTAATATCATGGTTTAGTGGTTTTGTGAATATCATGTTATCAACAATGGTAAACGAATATGGTAATCATTCAGCAATGTGGTATATTAAAGTACCATGGTATTACCATCTGATTATTTTTTGTTATATTTAATCAAACTATTTTAAACAAAAGTTATTAAGAAAGAAGAGAAGATTGTGTTTTGATGTTACAATAATGCAAGACAAAGATAACGTATTGCATAGTTTGGCATGTGGTAAGTCCTTGATGCAAGCAGCATGTAATTTGATTTTCCAGCAAAATTCCACATGCACATCCACAAGTCCAGTTCTTCTGGACTGATCCAACACGACCCTTTGCCCCATCTCACCTGCAAGCAATCCCCCATAATACCATCTGTCACCTATCAGTGCCACTACTATGCAGACTATGTCGATTAATCTAGTTTCTACCAGTCATATCAGATCAACCAGGTGACAACATGTTAAAGTAACTACTGTATATAGGCATATAGGCATTCTCTCTCTCTCTAGCTGCACGTGAACCCCAATAACATAATGCATGGATGGTAAATCACATGCATGAACGTCCCTTATCCATGCATGAATGCTAGTTCAGCTAGCTCTCCTCGAGTGCATATGCGCTTAAGAAATGCAATGACATTGTATGAATCTAATGTCTTTCTGGAACTGTCTTAAAAACCAAAACCCAATTTTTTTTTTTTTTTTACCCGAGTCCATCCCGCCCGCCATCCCCGAGTCCTCGGATGCTGCTGCCCCGGATAACGGGCTCCCATCCCCGGCCTCAACAGACAGGCTTGCCGCCCCTTCAGCTGCCGCTTCCATTCAATATCCCGGGATGAATCCTCCGCACGAGAGCCCTGACAACCGATGATCGCGAATATATACACCTTCCCTCCTAGTCTATTTGAATTTGAGTAACTGATAAAAAATATATGGGAGATTGTAGGGCTGTCCCTGTGCGTCGTGGTCCTCTCTCATCTGACTGAGCAGTCACAGGGAACGATTCGTTCTTTTGAACCGGTTATTTTGAATGATTCGATTGAGCCGATTCACAGAAGCGTTTGTAAATCGTTCAGTTGTGCATTTTGGGCGCCACTGGCGTTCAAAGTCTGCCATGATGTCCAAAAATGCTGTAGGAAGCTCACTAGAGTGTGATATATTCACATTAAATACATTTTTGCTGCTGTTTATGCATCTATTTCCGCTGTTTATTAGTTGTTTTTAATCCCCTTTTCTGCCCAATTTGGAATGCACAATTCCCACAATTTAGTAGGTCCTCGTGGTGGTGCGGTTACTCACCTCAATCCGGGTGGCGGAGGACAAGTCTCAGTTGCCTCCACTTCTGACACAATCATTGTGCATGACACCGCGGAAACTCCCAGCATGTGGAGGCTCATGCTACTCTCCACGCACAAATAAACATGTGGCCCATTGAGAGCAAGAACCCCTAATCTCGACCACAAGGAGGTTACATGTGATTCTACCCTCCCTAGCAACCGGGCTAATTTGGTTGCTTAGGAGACTTGGCTGGAGTCACTCAGCACGCCCTGGATTTGAACTTGCGACTCCAGGGGTGGTAGTCAGCCTCAATACTCGCTGAGCTATTATTAGTTGTTTTTCTATTTGAACGTGCACTATAGACTGATGTGTTTGACCATTGTTCTGCGGTAAAGAACGGCACAACGAACACAAATGTGATTTAACTCCAAATGTGTTTTTTTTTTGCGTCATGTCAGCTTAAAAAGAACGTCAACATAAAAATTTAAATAAAAACTTTTCTAGACTTTCTGTTTTATTCGCATGCTACTTGTCTCGCTTTTTTAATGCTAAAATGCGCTCTGTCTGAACATAGTTTGGAAATAAATGTAAGTTGTGTTAAGGATGCAGCTTTTGACACATTACGTTAAACAATACTGATTTACAGCAGTACGTATTGAAACATTTATTACACTTTAAATATTTCACATATATTTTGATAACGTAAAATCCCGTGTGAGGACCTCGGGGACCACTTTTGAGTGATAACTGAAATGAAACATTGAATCAAACGTATGAATCTGAATCATTCAAGCGAGCCAAACAAACGAACCGATTCTCTAAAATGAATCGGACTTTCCAACGCAAGCACGGGAGCGCGGCTGGTTGTTTGAGATTTGTGTCTCTGCAGAACAAAATTGGGCTTTTCCCAATCAGTGGGCGTTTTCAAACAATTGAGATTCCCTTATTTCATTGGATAGTTAAGTAACGCCCATCTTTGGAAACGCCCACTGGTTACTCAATTGAGATTCCCTCTTTTCATTGGGTAGTTTAGAAACGCCCATCATGTTTGGAAACGCCCACTGACTTAACACCCATTATTGGTCTGCACCTTTACTTGTGTTGTTTGGTTGGATTCAGTGTTTGCTGCTTGATTAATGCACACAGGCCAATCATTTTTATACATAGACCTAGCATCAGTGTGTTACATACTGTATAGTTAAATAATGTTCTAAATTATATTTCATATAATTAAATAATCCTCTAACATTGTTGCTTTAAATGTTAAGACTATTTCCATATAATATTGATAACTGGACAAAGTGCAAGTATGTTTCATAAATGTTCATTTACTAAAGCAAATTAAAAGAAATTTGAAATCCCCCATTTGTGTTCAATGAAGCAGACAACTTATTAATGAGAATGTATTCAATTATGTTAAAGGGGTCATGACATGAGAAACCAAATTTGCCTTGATCTTTTGGTATATAAGAGGTCTTTGTATCATTAAAACGTCCTGCAAGTTTAATATTTTAAGACGTCCTCCCCATTCTAAACGAATCATTTATTTAATCAAGCTCAAAATACAGCTCGTTCTGGATTCATGGTTAGAAGTGACGTGTCGGTTAGAAGTGACGTAACAGCGTTTGCATATGACCGCCTCCAGCACAAGATAACTACGCTTTAAGCGCAAGACAACTACGCTCATTTCAGTATCGCCGTCGCCTCACAAGTGTTCAGTCGATGGACAGCGAGCTCTGACAGAGACTACTTGTGCACAGGAAAATTACGATGCCACACAGATGTGCTGTTCCTGGCTGTGGTCAAACAAAACCTCTGAATAAGCTGCCGAAAGATCCAGACGTCAGGGAAAAATGGATGCAGTTTATTTTTTATGGACGTCCCAGTCATTTTAAGGATGACTGTTTTGAGAACAAATCTCAATATGATGCTGGCTTTGCCAGAAAACTGTTGCTCAAAGATAAGTCAGTGCCGACTATTCTGGGAACAACGACGACGTAAACTGTAAGTAATCTATTTTAAACTTTAAACTACTTTTTAAAGCGCAATTTCATTCATTATGAATAATCACAGTGTTTTTACTTAGTTTACTTGCATATTGTTCTGGCTGGGAGCGTCAATAATTGATACATAGGCACTGACGTTAGCCAATCATAACAGTGGGCGTTAACACTGAAGTCTTAAATGGAAACGCCCCCAAAACAGACTGTTTGAATCAGAGGATGAGAAACAGGGTGGGAAAAGGTCATAAATCACTAGTTTTTAAAAGTTTTTCTTAAAAAAAAATATATTAATACTATAATTGCACCTAAGGGAACATAATAATACAATAAAAATAAAACATGTCATGACCCCTTTAAGAATTAAATCCCTCAGTTTCAGCAGTTAAGACCAATGTTTTCTTTGATAATAGGTAGAATATTAAATATATATATATATATATATATATATATATATATATATATATATATATATATACTAGCTCATTAAAAACCAACACCAACAAAAGTGAGATTGAGTCTCTGTTTATTACAAATGTTACACTATGACTACACATTTTGCTCTAAATAAATGTATTTTTTTATGTAAAAGCACAGGGGAAGTTCCAGGGGCATCTCTCCAGACTGATGGCTGGGCACTGATAATGCTCCCAGGAGGGGTTGCACGCCAAATGCATCAGGTCTGTTTTTTTCCTCAGAGGGTTTCAAAACAAACCATCATTAGTCCATGAGACGACATCACCGATACCCAGCTGTCATTAGAAGAGAATGAAGGGGGGTGGAGGGGCAGCACGAGGTCATTTAACAGTCACGTAATGATGCGGTTTAGAGATATTTGGAAAGATCCTTCTCCACCACCTGAAAAACAAATGTGACAATTACAATTTTTATTTATTTCTTTTGCAGTTAAATTTAAAATGTAAAAACTTTTAAGCCATATTACATTGACAATTGAATCATCTGTTTAGTATAAGCTTCAATCACTATCATAAACAAAAATGGCAATTAAATTATTTGTAACCAATTCTAATGGGATCAGACAAGAAACAAATAAGATCCTTCTGAGTAAAACTGAAAACTTTCAAAACAACTGAATTTCAGTTGATGCCATAGGATCTGTTTGGATTGTTTTTCATGTTGAGACGGAACAAGTTCTTGCGCTTAAAACAAATACAACAGAGCGCAAGTATCTCCTACGCAGCGGTCAAAGACACAAACGTGTTATGTGAACAGAAAGGCTGGTGCTAGGATGCAATCTTTGGTAGGGCGCTTGTATGTTTAAGGTGGGTCACGTCAGTGTCAGTCCAGGTGGTGGAATGCCCCTCAATCATTTCGCTGTCAGTCAGGGTGCGGGCATCAGAAGTTTCTGGTGATGCTCGAGGCAAATCTAGCGGGGCTATTCCGCCCCCACTCATGATGAACAGCCCCTTAGATGATTCTTGTTTGATTGCATTAGCATTGGGTCCAAGTTATGATAGAAATGCAATTAGCATTCCTTTTGGATTTTTTGACAAGGGATTGTATCTTATCTATAACAGATAACTCAGTGCGAAAACATTCTGATAAAAATATCTAAATTAAATAGAAACGTACACTTGGATCTTGCAATGGGGAATATCTCTTCACAACCTGGCCCTGACGATCAATGAGGAACTGGGGGATAAAAAGACACAAATAAGCAGATAGCACATTAAACTATTCTAATGATAAAATAAAATAATTTGAACATGTAATTAATATGAAAAGCCCCAATTAAGGAGTTGTAAGAGAAAGTGCACTTACCTTTGTGAAATTCCACTTGATGCCACTAAAAAAAAACAATAGTATTTTAATCAGATTTATATTTCTTTACACATATCACATAAAGGAACCAACGATGCAAGCATCTACTTGAATCATTCGGCATTAACTCACTTTCCAAGGAATCCTCTGCCATTGGGTTGTTCCTTCAGCCACTTCCATAGAGGATGGGCCGAATTCCCATTGACATCAATCTTACTGAACATATCAAACTGTGCATCGTAAGACTTGGCAAATTCCTTGATTTGGGAATTGGATCCTGGTTCCTGAGAATACCAAAAAGATATATTATAAGATAAATAAGAACTTAAAGGGATAGTTCACCCAAAAGTGAAAATTCTCTCATAATTGTCTCGCCATCATGCCATCACAGATGTGTATGACTTTCTTCAGCAGAACACAAATTAAGATTTTTAGAAAATATCTCAGCAAAGAGAATGGTGATCAGAACTTTGAAGCTCCAAAAAAGCACATAAAGGCAGCATAAAAGTAACCCATATGACTCCAGTGGTTTAATGCATGTCTTTAGAAGTGATATGATGGGTATAGGTGAGAAAAAGATTCATATACAACTCCTTTTTTACTATAAATTCTTCTCCCTTACCAACAGAGCGCGATATGTGCAAAGAACGCGAATCACCAAAAAAACAAAAGAAAAAGTGAAAGTAGAGATTTAAAGTTTAAAATAACTTAAATATTGACCCGTTTCTCACCCACATCTATAATTTTGCTTCAGAAGACGTGGATTAAACCACTGGGGTCGTATGGATTACTTTTATGCTGCGTTTAGGTCCTTTTTCAACTTGGATTTTATGGACCTACAGAGCTGAAATATTCTCCTAAAAATCTTCATTTGTGTTCTGCAGAAGAAAGTAAGTCATACACATCCGAGACGGCATGAAGGTGAGGTATTTTTGGGTTAACAATCCCTTTAACGTAAAAGACTTGAAAATCCTGCTGCTAAAACATCATTACTGTTGGTAGCGTCTAGGGGCATTTAAAGTTTTAAAGGGGTCATGACATGAGAAACCAAATTTGCCTTGATCTTTTGGTATATAAGAGGTCTTTGTATCATTAAAACGTCCTGCAAGTTTAATATTTTAAGACGTCCTCCCCATTCTAAACGAATCATTTATTTAATCAAACTCAAAATACAGCTCGTTCTGGATTCATGGTTAGAAGTGACGTGTCGGTTAGAAGTGACGTAACAGCGTTTGCATATGACCGCCTCCAGCTCAAGACAACTACGCTCATTTCAGTATCGCCGTCGCCTCACAAGTGTTCAGTCGATGGACAGCGAGCTCTGACAGAGACTACTTGTGCACAGGAAAATTACGATGCCACACAGATGTGCTGTTCCTGGCTGTGGTCAAACAAAACCTCTGAATAAGCTGCCGAAAGATCCAGACGTCAGGGAAAAATGGATGCAGTTTATTTTTTATGGACGTCCCAGTCATTTTAAGGATGACTGTTTTGAGAACAAATCTCAATATGATGCTGGCTTTGCCAGAAGACTGTTGCTCAAAGATAAGTCCGTGCCGACTATTCTGGGAACAACGACGACGCAAACTGTAAGTAATCTATTTTAAACTTTAAACTACTTTTTAAAGCGCAATTTCATTCACTATGAATAATCACAGTGTTTTTACTTAGTTTACTTGCATATTGTTCTGGCTGGGAGCGTCAATAATTGATACATAGGCACTGACGTTAGCCAATCATAACAGTGGGCGTTAACACTGAAGTCTTAAATGGAAAACGCCCCCAAAACAGACTGTTTGAATCAGAGGATGAGAAACAGGGTGGGAAAAGGTCATAAATCACTAGATTTTAAAAGTTTTTCTTAAAAAAAAATATATTAATACTATAATTGCACCTAAGGGAACATAATAATACAATAAAAAAACCATGTCATGACCCCTTTAAGAGAAGAGCATTGGTACTTATTTCAGTATGTACTGTAAGTGTAAAGCACCTGATGGCCAAACTGGTTTGATGGGAAGGCCAGGATGCGTAAACCGTTCTCAGCGTACTTGGCGTGCATTGCTGCAAACTGAGAGTAGTTTACTGGAGTTTTGCCTCATTTTGAAGCAACGTTGGTGATGATGACAACTTTTCCCCTAAAACATATGATATTCGTTTAGCAGTCCAAAATGATTGACATTACATTCATAAGAACATCAAGGACAAACATTTCTTGACAAACTGTAATTCTAACAAACTGATTTGCATTTCTTACCTGTATTTTTCCAGGGAAACTTCATTGTTATCGATATCAGTGGCTGTGAACTCGTAAATAGATTTGGCCGTCTGCCAATCCTCTAGCCCTGAAGACTGAAAAAAATAAATAAAAATGCTGATGTAAACTGTGGGATATATTTGAATATATACTGTACGCATATAAACACAATAACATTGTTTGTAACGACTTCTAATAACTGCTAATACAGAACTCATATTGACACACTGAAACGTTTTATTGCATCTCTTACCATTGTCTGCAACACTAGGGAGAAAAGGACAGCGGACCCCAAGAAATGCATGGCTGCCTTTCAGTACAACTGAAATGGCTGGCCGAGTATTAAGCGTAAATCCTCTTGGTCTTTCAAGACTGTAAGAACCTTACTCACTAAAAACCATCTAAGATGGGATCACATAGAAAACAGTGCATATATAGAGCTCAGAATAAATATTAACTTGACACAGAGGCAGTTTCTGTCCTATAGGCTGGATTTGTGCTGACTACAGGCTACATGTGGGGGATTGGACAATAAATCCTTTATCTGGGCTGTGATACTGGAGGCACAGAGGTCATGGGGCATTGGGTGACGATCTTACACAACCTGATAGCTTGGCATTCGTGAGTTCAAGCATGTTGGTACTTGGCCTGTCGGCTAGATAAGTATATAATGCATTTTTCTAAAGGAAATACAAGTGTTTGCAATGCAGCAAAATAAGTGTTTTTTTTATAACAAGATATATGATAGTTAGAAAGGTTGTGAATCCAAATACAAAAAGAGAGATTTACTGTTACACAATATTGATTTTAAAGGCAAAGTTCACGCAAAAACGATTTCTAAAAGAAATCATTTACACCCCCTCGTGCCATCCCAGATGTGTATGACTTACTTCTGCAGAACACAAATTAAGATTTTTAGAAGAATATTTCAGCTCTGTAGGTCCTTATAATGCAAGAGAATGGTGACCAGAACTTTGAAGCTCAAAAATCACATAAAGGCAGCATAAAAGTAACCCATGACTCCAGTGGTTAAATCCATGTCTTCTGAAGCGATATTATAAGTGTGGGTGAGAAACAGATTAATATTGTAGTCCTTTAACTACTGTACCTATAAATCTCCACTTCCACTTTCTTATTTTGTGATTTTGCAAATTTGCATTCTTCGTGCATATCGCCACCTACTTGTCTGGGCTGGTCAAATGTGGAGATTTATATAAAACAGGACTACAATATTTATCAGTTTCTCACCCACACCTATCATATCACTTCAGAAGAGGATTAAACCACTGGAGTCTGATGGATTACTTTTATGCTGACTTTGTGTTTTTTGAGCTTCAACGTTCTGGTCACCATTCACTTGCATTGTGAGGACCTACAGAGATGATATATTCTTAAAAAAAAAAAAAAAAGAAAAGTATTTAGTGTTCACCTCTGATGGCATGAGGGGGAGTAAATGATGAGAGCATTTTCATTTTTAGCTGAACTATCACTTTAAAAAAGTATGCAAATATTACAAAGACACATCACTGTTGGTTTGATTTTGAATGATGAACATTCTAACAATGCAAGTTAATGGGAAAGGTTTACATTTGAATCATTAATTGCTTAAGTATAATGAAGCCACATCTTAACTAGCACACATAAAGCTACAGTTACGTACAAAACAAGTTGTAATGGAGTCTGTACACTGATGAGATTGAAATACATGTAGAAATTGAATACTTGGGTTAGAGGGTTAGGTGTTTAAAATAATGTTTTGAATCGCATTCATTGCATTTTTATAACATCATGAACATTAATATATTATCAATAACAAAATAGCACCATAAAGGATCATTGTGTTTTTTTTGGCATACATCATGTTATGACGATCTGTGTACCATGTTACTGCTATAGTACTTTGTGTCATGGATGTATTATGGATACAACAGATAACAAGTTCCATCATAATAAAAACAAGGACTTAAATACAGTGAAACTTGACCTCTCGTCTTGCACAATATTACTGATTGTGTAAACGGATGATACGATAAAGACCTCCGTATTTTAACAGATTACGTAATATGGTACAGTTTTGCAAATTCAAGTTAAAGATGCATTTGATTGTATATTACCATTGCACCAATGATTCCGCTGCCTGATAAAGCCCCGAACAACAAGAGACGATGGATAAAACCCATTTTCTGCGCTTTTCGTTTGGCAAAGTCAAAATAGCTTGTTGTTTAAAATTAAATGTTACGTCACTAATCTAGAGCGCGCGCGCGCGCGCGCACACAAACAAACACACACACACTCAATCTAACATGTTTTTAGTAGATTTTATGTCATGTAAATTTTAAACAAACGGCTACAATTTTTTTGTTTTTTAGTAATTTATAAAGATGTTAAATAATACAGTGCAAATAATGGTTATTGTTATAAAATATAGTAAGGTGTGCCAGATATGTGTGGCTCGTGATTTGTAATACATGAGCTTTAAAAACAAAAACAATATATATTATTTTGCAAGTGCACAATATATTCAGGCCAGAGATTGTTTTATACTGCATATCAACCTAGACGGCATTACCATAGGTAAGGGTCAGCTTGGATCACGTGAGTATTCTAAGCAAATCATATAATGGGTCTGACGTCACTGAACCGCGATCGAAGTGTTACGACAGTAAACCACCGTTTGCCGATACCAGTACATATGAATGTGGAGAGCCGTAAACTGATACATAACGGTCGCAAAATTGTTCGCTTCTTCTCTTATAAAACAGCAATTTTATCGTTGTAAACTTCACAAATACTTCACTCCAAACGGATCGATTAGTGTAAACATGTTGAAGATTAGCGGAAAGACGGTCAAATGACTTAGTGATGAGCCGTTTTCTCACAAAAGCAGTTTATTCAGTGTCCTCAATCATCTCATCCATAGACATTCATTTAAAAAAAAAAATGGCCTCTGGTCTCCCCGTCAGTGTAGCTATGCGTTATGTTTTGCTAATCTTGTAGACTCACCCTTGGTAGGAGTTCAAGCAGAGCCCTTCTAATTATCAACAAGGTTAATAAAAGCAATACTTGACGCAGCGCTACACTTGCCAGGAGACCAGAGTCCGTTTTAGAATGGATGCCTATGGAGTAGATGCTTGAGAGTGCTGAATAAACTGCTGATGTAAGGAAACATCACCTAATGAATTTTACCACCTGTCTGCTAATTGTCAACAAGTTTTATACTAAACAATCAATTTCGAGTGAACTATATGTGGAGTTTACTACGGTGGAATTGCCGTTTACGAAAAGACGCGAACAGTTTTGCGACACGTGTCAGTTTACGGCTCTTTCCATTCATTTGTGTAGTATCCGCAAATGTTGACTCTGTCGTAACACGCTAGTTCACCGTTACTGGTTAAAAAAAACGAGGTATTTGTTTACAGTAATAGAAGATCTCTGGTGTTCAGACGTCATATACATGCGCAAGCAACGGGAAACAACGTGGGGAGAGAATCAAATCAGCCAGCTCTTGTTTTGATCGTTATAATTCTATAAAACCACTTTTTTTAGCTCAAAATGGATGACGAGGAGGAGACTTACAGATTATGGAAAATCAGAAAAACTATAATGCAGGTAAAAGAAAATGTGTTTACAGTGCGCTATTTCATGTTGGTCAGACAACAAGTCTGTTACGGTTTATCAGTTAAATTTAGTGCTTTTTTGTTAGAACGTATTAAGCGTCCAAATAGAATACGGATAAGTATTAATATTTTATATAATAATACATATCATTCCTCTGCGCAGCTTTGTCATGATCGTGGTTATTTAGTCACTCAAGATGAATTGGATCAGACTCTTGAGGAGTTCAGAAGTCAGTTTGGAGACAAACCCAGTGAGGGTCGACCACGACGAACAGACCTCACGGTTCTAGTCGCCCACAACGACGATCCAACCGACCAGATGTTTGTGTTCTTCCCTGGTATGTTATTTACACTCTTGGTAAACTTACCCATTACAACTTTTGAGGAATGCTTGATGTATTTAAGAAGGTCGTACCATACTGGATCTATTTTTCAGAGGAACCGAAGGTTGGCATCAAAACAATAAAGATGTACTGCCAACGTATGCAAGAGGAGAACATCACACGGGCCATTATTGTAGTCCAGATGGGTATGACCCCATCAGCCAAGCAGGTAAGGAAATGGTTTTTAGCTATTTAATAACAGAGACGTGTAGCCCGAGACGGAGTACTTGCATTAAAATGAAGGGTGAAAATTGGAACGCCAAATATGGCGGCTGCCGAAACGGAAGTCCCGCCTTACAGGTAAAAGAGCCAATCAGCTTTTAGATACATACATCGGCAGTCGGTCAACTCGAGCCGATCAACCTGAAAAATAGCTTTTTTGTTTTGCGTGATCCGAGCTAAAGCAGCGCAATTTATTTAACATTTTTTAAACCAGCAACAATGGTATTTGATCGTAATATTGACCAACCGTTTTGGAGATTTAAATCTTCCCCCATTCAAGGAGATATAAGCTGTAGATTCATGCTGCTTGTTTACATAGAAAATAACTGCCCAGGAGCATTCCCAAGATGGAGGCCGAGTGGACTTGCCTTGAAAAAGACTTTGCTAATAACATACTTGTGTGTTGGTTTTAATATTTCAGTCTCTGGTAGACATGGCACCGAAGTACATACTTGAGCAGTTCCTTCAACAGGAGCTTCTAATCAACATTACCGAACACGAGGTGAGAAACTTGCCTTTTAAATTGAAACATTTAGCCTTTTTTGTCTACTCAGTTTGACATTCATACCAAAACAGGTGGTGCATTTTTGTCGCAGTGGTTTCTGTGCAATAATAACTTGATTCCTCCCAGCTTGTTCCTGAACACATGGTGATGACTAAAGAGGAAGTGACCGAGCTGCTGGCGCGGTAGTATCCTTTTGTAAAGGACACTTGAGTTCCTGTTTTGGTGTAAGGTTATCATTGACGTCTGTTAGCATACAAGGTGAAATCAGACAGCTTTCTGTGAAAGCATTATTTCTGATTATTATTGATTCATGCTTTACAACATCAGGAAAATCAGACCTTTCCTGTCTATGTTAAATAGCTCCTGGTCCAAGCTCTGGTCATTTCAAGGCTGGACTACTGCAATGTGCTGTTGGCTGGCCTTCCAGCTAACACAATTAAGCCACTGCAGTTGGGCCAGAATGCAGCAGCATGTCTCGTCTTCAATCAGCCAAAAAGGGCTTGTTACCCCACTCTTTGATTTCACTACACTGGCTACCTGTAGCTGCCCGCATCAATTTCAAGGCTTTGACTCTGGCTTTCAGGACAATCAATGGAACCGCAACCTCTTCAATTAACTTCTTCAGGTCTATGAATGAGCCTGGTGATCCAATCACAAAGAGGCTCAGTCCATTTCATGATTGTTCACATTCTCTGCTCCTCTGTGGTGGAATGAATGTCCAACATCCACACGATCTGCTTTTACATTCTCAACATTCAAGAACCAGACGAAATCACATCTGTTCTGCAAGCATTTAACCAACCCACGCTAATTGCACTTAATGTACAAAAAAACAAAAACAATTTTGGCTATGCTTTTCTTCTATGCTAGCATCTTTACAACTCCAGCCACTGTGAGAACTTGGCAGTCCTATACTGCAGATGTTGTTAAACTTTGTATGACAAATTGCTTGCTAGGTGTCTCAATTGTAAATCGCTTTGGATAAAAGCATCTGCTAAATGACTAAATTTAAAATGTACTGTAGCCTTAACCAGCTTTACAGTAAACTAAAGGAAAGCCAGCTGCCCAGAATTCAAGCAGGGGATCCTGTGGCCCGATACTTCGGCTTAAAAAGAGGCCAGGTAGGACAATCCAATTTTCTTGAGTTATCATCTCTGAAATTCTTAACGAGATCTCAGATTTCTTTCCTTAATATCTAAAATGAGAAGTTTCATTATTTACTCGCCCACATGCCATCCCAGATGTGTTTAACTTTTACACAGAACAAAGTTTTTTTTTAGAAGAATATCTCGGCTCTGTAGGTCCATGTAATTCAAGTGAATGGTGAACAGAACTTTGAAGCTCCAAAAAGCACAAAAGTAATTCATAAGACGCCAGTGGATTAATCCATGTCTTCAGAACTGATATGATAGGTGTGGGTGAGCAAATTCTATATTTAAGTGCTTTACTATATATTCTCATCTCTGACCAGCAGGTGGCAATATGCAAGTATGTGAGTGGTTAAAATAATGTTACAGCTAGAAGTGATACAAATATTTGTGCAAGCAGAAGAAAGTCAGTCATACACATCTGGTCTGGAATAAAGGAGAGTAAATGAGAGAATTTTAATGCTTGGGTGAACTATGCCTTTAACTTAACAGTCCTGTCTGTTTTTCAGGTTGTTAAGATTATCAGACCTAGTGAGACGGCCGGGCGGTACATCACTTACAGATTGGTCCAGTAATGGTTTTGAAAGTAATATCTGCCAAAATGCCTCTGGTGAACTACAGCAATGTTATGAAGTCTTGAGTTAATATGAAAATGTGGTAATTTTACAGTGGTTGCTATATAGGTTCATTCATTCGTAATTATTTATGGTAGTTGTAGAATGATGATATTCATAGGTTTTTAGAGACTCTTGTTTGATCTTTTTAACAGGTTTGTAATATTTTCTCAGACTGAGCTTTGATCAGCCCTGTTATTCGAACCATTTTTATTCCTTTTCTCAATAAATAATTGTTACTCTGACAAGTTATGTATAAACAAATACTTAAATGTATCATCTACGCTTATAAAATGTTCTAGATAGAGAAAGAGAACTCACCTTCTTCCAGAAAGCCATAGTCACTAGTTTAAATGAAAAGAGGGAAGTATGCACATGGTCGATCAGTGCAACATAACTATGAACTAGAGTTTCAAACTGTAAAACCCTCCCTCATTGGTGATGTGGTGTCAAATGTAATTTGCATGTGATGCAAATATCTTACCAACCATAGTTATACAAGCATTATAAATGGTCCAGTTGTTTTGCATGTTACAAACATTTATATATTGTTGTTTTGAAATAATCCATATTTTCTTTATTAAAAAGCACAAACAGATAAAATGTATGAGAAATTGCAACGTCACACCCAAGTATATTATCTCATGATACAATATGCCATCATAACTTCCCTAAAAATATTGTGTACCACTGTAAAATAAAGTATTTTAAAAACCATCGATTCAAAAGAGAAATGTCTTCAGCAATTTGAGATAAAATGATTATATATTAAAAAATCTTTCATAAGATAATTCATTGCATTTCAACAAACCCTGGCTTTGTCCTGAATTTAGTATTCCACTCCCACTCGACTGGCTGTGTCTGGGGCAAACTCACCAGTGTTCTGGTGGTATTATAAGGCTAATTGATACTTAACATTGCCAGTGAGCTTGCTGGTACTTCCTCTGTTTCGTCCAACTCTGGAGGTTCACATTCAGGGAGGGCAGGGGGGTGGTTGTATAACACAGAGGGGCTCTGAAGGTTTACCAGAAGGACAGGTGGGTTAATGGGTTCTGTAGGGCTGGGGGGCTGTAGTTCACATCTGCCCCCTTCATCCTCTGGCTCGGATTCAGAGTCCAGACTTTGCTCCAGAGAGCCTGGTGTTCCTGTGGAGCTCTCTGCTGAGACAGGACAGAACAAAATAAAATATATAAAATGGGCTGAAAGACATTATGCAATTATTCAGCAATGCAAAATTAAGAATAAATAAATAAAAAAAAATAAAAGAAGTGTTAAACTTTAAAATAACAAATATTTTTTTTTTTTACATTTATGATTTGAATATATAACAAATGTAAAATATTAAATGTACTGTTATACTTCTGTATAATTTACAATTATTTTTAGTACACACACAATTTTAAAAATCAAAAAGTAATATTTTTTTTTTTAAAGGAATGCATTATTTTAAATTATATTTAAAAATTACATTGTTTAAAATGTACATAGATTAAGATGTAAAAATATGAATATTAAATACAAATTAAACATTTACTGAATTTAAGTTAATATAAATATTATAAAGAAAAAATAAATATAAAATGTAATTTTATTAATATTATTAAATAATATATTAAAATATACATGTGCAAAAAAATTCATATTTAAAAAAATGAAATGTAATACCGTGGTCCTCCAACTTGTCTAACTCTGCCCCACTGCATTCATCTGTGACCCCTCGTTCATCGCTGTCATGTAAACAGTGTTCTTCTCCATCAATACTGCTATCCTGCTCAAACCAAACCATCAAAATGTATACATCTCCCTTCTTGAAGTTCAGCATTAACACTAAATATTAAATATGAATCGTGCATTGCACAGCATGAGGGAATACTGTGCATTTATAAATCACAAACCTGTTGTAGAGACTGTGAGCGGGTTGTGCTAGTGCTTGAAGGCCGACTGGACTCAGAATGGAAGATGGAGGAGTAAAACACAATAAGGGTCTCCACTATGCGTGCCTGGTATGGGTAATCCACCAGAGAGGACAGTGACACTGTGGCCCCTGAGGGCCGTGGTCGCATCAGTGAGGGGCCAAACACGATTCCTAGATTACTTGGGCTCATCTTATTGTCGTCTTCCAGCTCTGCAATCCTGAAAACAAAATGCAATTAATTTAAGCTTTACAAAATCAAAACGAGTGACCTAGAAGTAGTGCAAAATCATGAATATTTCATTTCAACACATCTTAAAAAAAAAAAAAAAAGCATAAAACTTTATTTTCAGGTTTGAATTGTCTAGTGACGAAGTAAACATATAAACGAAGTTAGTAGCTCTAAGTTTATAAGCCTTGAAATGTAAAATGTCAACGCTACACTCCAACCTTCTCAAGTGTCGTGCTATGTAGCGGAGAGTGCTGGTGTTTGGCTTAGGCAGCTCTTTAAGCAGATTTTTAAGTCTGTCCACAAGGGCCAGAAGTTCAGGGTCCATCTCAGGGCCAAGGTCCACCAGGTCGGGCCCTTTACCAGCTTCGGCTCCCTCTGGACCCACTACTGCCAGGCTTTCCTTAGCCAGACCCATCAGATTATTGTACAGACGGAAGAGCATGATAGGCTCTGGAAGCTAAAAGATCAAATGTATTTTGAACAAAGAGGATGTAAAAACTGACTGGGTTAACAGATAATGCAACTGTGAATATGTAAACCACAAAATTTGGCTACTTCCTTATAATAGAACAGATAAACTTGCATTGAACTCAATTTCCACATTATATTTCATTTTTGCTAATATTTTCCTCAAATTATGGTTGCTAATATTTTCCTCAAATTATGGTGACTCACCTGTCGCAGGTAGAGCTTCAGTACATTACTGATGTCATGTGGTGAAGATTGTGACAGCTCTACCAGCTCCTTGCCATTCTCAAATGCCTGGCACAACTTCTCCACCCGTGTCTTCACCCCGTTCACCCGGTAAATGCCCTAAAAAAAGAGAAAGAACTCACAACCTTGCATTTCTGTTGGCTAAGGCAAACATACCTGACCTGCTGGCTAAAGCCAAAGTATACTTTTTAAGCTGAAGTACACAGACAAGTGTGGTCTGTGTGTTCTGTCCTTGCACAGCTCAATATTTCTACACAAGGCTAGGATATACTTAGTTTTTCCACATGCTGTTCCATGATCTCACGCATGGATGAGCGACCAGCCTTACAAAATATCCTCTTCTGATCCGTGAGCCAATACATAAGCGTTCGATGCATGTGTTCTGTGACTGCACTCTTTTAGTCTTTAGTCAACAGTAGATGCATACGCTTTCGACATGCACAGATGCGGACTGTCTGCTTGCAGCCAAGTTTTTCTAGTGTACCGTGTGGATGACGACATTTGCATCCACGTATCGGCACGCAGAAAATCCAAGTATACTTTGGCCTACATGCGGACACTCTGCATCTTTGCACGACAACTGCACTAAAGAGCATCACAAAGCGGTTGTAGTTTGCATGTAGAATGTGTCCGTATTAGCTATCGGTCAAAAGAGTATACTTTGAAAGGCTGAGCACTCGACTGTGCGTGAGACAGAACGGCACACAGAAAAACAAAGTAGGTCTTGCATACAGACTGATGTGGCTTACCTTCATTCTCAAAGCTCTTCTCTCGATCTCACCGATGCATTTCTTGATGATGAAGGGGATGCCATCAGGGCTGTTGGCAGACACCTGCGAGAAATCCTGCCCAAAGAGCTGCAGTCGGCCCTGGAGTTTCTTGTGGCCGCACTGAATTGCCAAAGTCTCCAAGCAGCGCTTGTGACAGGCCAAGAAACACTGCAAAATTGGAAATACCAAATCATCCCTAAAATACACTTAGTAACCTGTCTATATAGTGCATTTCAAAGATAAAGTAAAAATGTGCAGAGGACAGTGCTTCTCAACTGTTGTATTGTTCTGATACGGTCGCAAACTGCATGGCTAAATCAATGCTAAAAGCAAACAATAAAATTAAACCAAGCATATAATTGTGCATAAATGGGATAGCAAAATAAATAGGCTGAAACAAAATGAACATGGTGCCATTTGATGTTGACAAAGGCAACACATCCAATTAATCTGTCAATTTTTAATATGGCTAATACTAATATAATATCTGGCCCAATGTTTGTTTCAGGTGTTAAGCCATATATAAATATTTATATTGATATCATTATGGATGTTGTTGGACCAATGCAGATTAATAGATTACTACATATCTGATTTCAAGGACATCTGTGTTACTTTTGTAGTGATAAGCAATTGTGTTGGGTCGCCACTTGATGTCCAATGTAAAATTTGGGTCCTGAAGCAAAACCAGTTAAGAACCACTGCCCTAGAGGATGGATCCAAAGTGACCTCACCTCTTCACACTCAGCTCCCTGGAAATAAACATAGCTGTCACATTCTCTGCATTTGGATGGGGAGCGCAATTTACGCATTTTGTGGGTCTGAGCGGCTTTCGACAACCCGATATTCCGAAATGGCCCGGTGGGCACTGCCATTTCAGGTTCGATGCCGTTTATATCTGTACAAAATTGAGCAAACATGGACCATATTTGAATAAGTAATTATTAATCTTGTAACAAGGTATAGATTAGGAATTTAGACATTCATCCACTATATTATCTCACTTGGAGTTTCAAAGGAAGCAACATTTGAGTCCCTTTCATCCGGATCTTCATTTGATGACATTGTTCCAGTTGATGATGTCCAGGCCATTTTACTTATGTCACCTATACGTTGATTACATGGAGCAAAATTAATAGTAGAACGACTATATTTTCTGAAGAAAATATAGTCGTTAGATCAAAAGTCTAAATACTCAGAAATGTAAAAGGTAATGATATCAGGTAAAGGTAATGCCACAAGAGGTCATACCAGTGCTGGTTGTAGGAGATCCCAGGCCACTTCCTCCTCCAACACTGTCTGTATCACTCACTGTAGAGCCCCAGGATTTGTGGGTCATGTGACCTCGAGCTGGCACAAAACAAGAATAATTTAAAATTTCTTTGAATCATCAAATTACCTCTTAAAAGGTGAAGGGTGTCATTATTTAATGTTAAAATACCTTTTCCAATCCCAGATCAGTTTGCAGAAACAACCTTAAGCCATTTGTAGATTGACTACAATGAAAGGTGTAAACAGTTGTACCTTTGAAAAAAACTGCTGTATGAGAATACTGACCAATCCAACATAACACCATTGGCTAAACCAAATGGCATGAGTTTGGGGTGGGACGGTTTAATTCAACCAATTTATACAAGGGGAGTTTACGGGAAACCTGTTCGAAATAATACTTTTTGCAATCCTGCTTGGTGCCACAGAAATTACACTTCTTTTAGTGTAAAAAAGTACTAATATATATATATATATATAAATAAATAAAAGTAGGGCTGTCAATCCATTTTGCAATTTAATTCGTCAGGCTGTTCGAGGTGGGGTCTAAGGATAAATGTATACATGCTGTACCAACATCACATTATAAACAATGTTTTTAGGTTGCTGTGTCAAGTTAAATGTAGTTTAAAACTTAGAAAAACATGTCTTGAGTCCCTTGTAGTAGGAATTGTGCTCCATTGCAGCTGTGTTTGAACACAAGAATCTATCCTCATCTTGTGCTGTCACTAATGTCTAGCAAGCCCGATTGTGGTTTGTTCTCTGTACAGCTGTGCATTGTAAAATATACTGCGTAATATAATGCCAATATAATACACTTCTGGCAATATCATGTGCTCATTTTGCACATACCTCTCTTCAGTTCGTCTTTTTGAGAGGAGCTTGTATCCCCTGCATCTCCTGCAGAGGGCGGTACTTCAGTGGTACTCTGAGAATCTGCATTAGCACTGTCAGAACAAGCTCTGGCTGACGGCCTGAACATAAGATGACACAACAACATTAATTCACATCCAGTTCCATAATCATGTAAATTGTCATATCTATTGAAATATATACAGTGTGTATTGTGCACCTTGTTACTAAATGTCCTCTATTTACTGTATTATATGTGGTACTTTGTGTACTCCACCGTGTTACTATCTGGCTACTGATTTTCCCCACACCAGAACAATGTATGCATCTTTGGTATAATGTTTAAGAGTCTGTGTTTGAGAGTTAAAAGGAAGGTCTCTCACTGGCTGGTGGAGGCAGAATAGGGCTCAAACTCGTAATGGGTCTCGGGCTCTTCGATCATCTGAAGGTCTTTGACATGAGTGCCGTACTGTTGTCCAGGGTCGTACAGTTTACTGCTTTCACACAGTGTCTGATAGTGAACCGGCAGTGCGACAGTCTGCATGTGCATGATCTGGTAATAGGAGATGGTGGCCTGGGAGGGGAACAAATGGTTGCACTTTATAATATTCTTATACAGTATTGTAACTTAAATACATTTGTGTTGCAAAATAATTAAATAAAAATAAAACACCGTGTGATTTCACCTGCTTGGTGTTAATGGAACAAATCTGTGTGTGCATGTGCAAGTACTTACGGAGCGGATCGTCTGGTCCGTCTGTTTGATGACCTCTTGGATCTGTCGCAGAACTGTGACCTTCATGTGCTCAAGCTCCTGGTGTTGTGTGATCGCATCTGCGATGCAGGTCCTGTATGTGGCCTCCGCCTCCTCAGCCTGAGACAAACAAACAGTTTCAAAATCAACCTACCAAAAAATGCTTGTATATATATTATATACAATATTTGTATACTATACAGGTTGCTGTAAATCTGCTTGTAAACTATTTATGCATTGAAAATGTATTAATCACCATCAAACAATGATAATTCTCATTTAAGATTGTTATTGTGGCATGACTGAGCTCCAAATGAGGGGTGCATTGTGGGAGTTTTAGATAAAGTAGTGACCTTGTTGCGGGCCTCTTCCTCCAGTCGTTTCTTCTTGTCAACGGTTTTGGTGGTAGAGCTTCCACCCTCCTCCTCAGCCCTGTTAGCCGCTGTCCTCGCCTTGTCATATTCCTCACAGCGTGTCATGTAGACCTGCTTAGCCCTGCGCAGATTAGCCTCACACTCAATCTGTTCAAACACAGACACACAGAATCCTTCATTAACCTTGTTAAAATAAAAAAAGCAATAGGATCTATCAACTTAGACAGCAACTTAACATTACAGTTGTTTGGTGGTGCTTCTTGGTGACTACGGTCACATCCAAGCCAATCCATTTACAGCTTCCTAATCTCAATCTCAGCGTTTTTGAAACACTCCCATTTTGGTGGATGAAAATGTTGGTCCATTGTTGGAGAGACGTGTAAAAATAGCAACATAGCCTTAATGCCAAAACAAACTCCAGTTTATCATACGTGACAGAAACTCCGCCATCAGCACAGTCTGCACGCAGCCCGGATATTCTCGGCACGCCGACAGTCCTCATCTTTTTGCATCATTGCCGCATACACTTGCCATTGACCTTACTAATAGAGCATTATAAAGCAGTCATAGTACAAATGCGTCAAACATGTTTGTATTAGCTCAGGGTCAACAAAGTATATTTTGAAAGGCTGAGTGCTCGACCATGTGCAAGATGACCCAGAATGTGGAAAATAGTTGTACACCCCAGCCTTTAGGCCACGGCCACACTAATAGGTTTTCGTTTAGAAAATGTGTTGATTTCGCAACGTTTATGCCTCATCCACGCTGGAACGGAATTGTCATCCACCAAAAAAAACAAAAAACAAAACACAAATGCTCTCAATTATTACAAAAAAATAACGTTAGAAAATCAAAAACTTAGTTTTTAAACTAAAAAGGATTGGAGCCGTTCAGACTGAACGTATTCTTGTGTTAAAAATATATATATATATTAGATGCAGTGCAATGAGTGCAGGTGCAGAGACACTTTAACATTTAAAAGTTATTTTTAACTTAACACGGTGTCTAAACAATGTGCCGCACCTACGCAAGATATTGACAAAAACAGCGAGTCAACAATCAAAGTAATTTGCCTAGTGCATGTTTACATAGGAAAACAAATGAACAACAGCATGAACAGATGCAAAAATGTTTGTGAACGGCTCCTTAGTGTGGACCTGGCCTAGCTTCACAAGCATTGTACTTTCTCAGTTGCTCATCTTGGTATATGTCAGTAACATGATTTTTGGTCTGTATTATAAGTCGCTTTGGTAAAAAAATAAAATGCCATCAAAGAACGTAAATGCAAATATAAAGGACCACAAGTAAAGTTTGGCACAAGTTACCAGCTTTCTCTTGGCTTTTAACCACTGTTCCTTGATCTCCTTGCGTTTCTTCTCATGCTCTTGTTTGCGGAGTAGAAGAGGCTGTGGATGAACACAACAAATGCGCTTAATTACAGAGTTTTAAAAAGGGGACAATCCATAATCAAGTTTTTTATTATTATTTATAATTTTTTATTATTGAAACGGTTACTGTACAGGACAAAGTTAATATATTGAATGGAGGTAAGTGATGGACATGCTATTGTACCATGATGAAGGTTTGGTTCTGCAGGGTAGAGGCTGCCTGGTGCATCCCAGCGCTCTGCTCCAGGTCCTGCTCCAGTGCCAGAGAGTAGATGGAGAAAAACGGCATATGGGGCTGATGGAAAGAAAAAGAGATGTATGAGAAGGAAAGTAGATGGGGAGGAAGAAACCCTGAAGATGGCAAAGTTTCATCAACTCAACTCACTTGTGTGATTGTCTGTTTACATGACTGATAGATCCTTTGTAGACCTTTGGAGAACTCCAGCTCTAAAACAAATAGTAAAACAAGATACATTTAAAGTCTCTTTATTTAGCTAAAAAAAAACGTTCTTAACAGTGAAAAACCCTCAAGAAACATGTTTCCATATTGGACTCTTTATAGTGCAAAACTTCATCTAATTTACATATTTTGATAATCATATTCTACAATTAGCCAATGTTAATTTAGTCATTTAAATCATGTAATAAATATGAGCACATTTACATGCACCTACTTGCTGATAACTACCAAAAATCTGCTTATTCAAAACAATCTGACAAAGAGATTACATTTACATGAGATTTGAAATGATCAAAACTTTTGATGTCAAAACGTAAACGGTCACAACCGTCGGAAAAGCCGGTAAGAACACAGGTAAAAGTGTTTACATGCAATGTGAAGTCTGGGTAATAGGTATGATGCCTTGATTCCACCACAGAAAAAAAAAATATATATATTCTGACTGCATTTCTTGCAATTACAATTTCACACCTCGCATTTGCAAGTATACTATATAATTATGATACAAACTTTCATGTGCAAGAAATGATGTCTTGCAATTGCCTTGATATAAAGTCACAATTATGAGAAATTCACAGTTCCGAGATATAAAGTCAGAATGCTTTTTTCTCCATTGAAATACCAAGACTTCATTAATAGGCAAATATCCTTTGGTTGATATTTGCTTAACCATTTAGGGCCTTAACCCAAGAAAAGGATGTCGTTTAAGGTGTTTATATGGTTGTACGTGTTGTCGGCTTATGAAGCAATCAGTAGAAGACACGCTGAACACCCCCCACACACACACACAATCCCTCTTGTTCTTACCCAGCGCAAGCTTTTTCTCAACATAGCCGATCAGATCCTTCATGTATTTGGAGATGGTCTTGGCGTACGTCAGGGCGGATTCGACACCTCCTTCACTGCGCTGCAGTATAATGTCCACCTCTTCTGAACTCATTACTGTGAGCATGCATTCACAGAAATAAATCAATATTCATCCCTTTAAAATCATTTCAAGATGCACTATATATTGGTGGTCATCTCGTTATTTGCCAATATTAGTGAATGGTTTATATTTAGTGGTATTTTTCAGTTTCAAACAGTTCTTGTCTTTTGTACAATATAAACTTTCGCATTTCGGAATGTCAGATTTTATTTTAAGCATGTTAATTATATATGGAAGCTTAAGCAGGTTTTCATGCTAAAGAAAAAACAAATCAAACGGGATGTATTGTATACTAGCATATTTTCTACAGTATTTCACTCTCTTTATCCCTAAGTGCATTCCTTTATTTCTGAATTCATCAGAAAATGAAATACTCTACCCAGCTCAGATGAGTCACTCCATGTGTGCGAAGACTCGTGACCAGAAAGATTCTCCATAGACTGAATATTTAAAAGGGAACAAATAAGTCTTAATTTATAATTTAAACACACATTTTCCAGTTCCATATATTCATTTTGTCACACATACAAACTACTCTTCCATCATATATGCGTTCCCATTTCATTAGATTGTGGCATTCCAATCATAGAACAGCACATTCAAGAAGACTGCTGCCAACGGCCACTCCTAAAAATTGGAAATCTGACACACACACATACACACTTACTCTGCTTCTCTCTGTGGGCATCACGGACAACAGAGTGCTGCTGTCCACCTCTCCCATCAAGAGCTCTGAGACACTGAAAAAGGTAAAAAAATAAACTAAATAAATGTGATATTATACACATACTGGCTTAAGTTAACTCACCCATGATAACCAGGGCAAAATAGCTGAGGTCCATGCAAGTGTTTGGTTCATTAACTTTCACTATTTTGTACCGGGAAAAACTTGCTTGGTTCGGGCATGATCTACTGTTTTGAATACAAGAAGCTACGAGAGCAAACTATTCAAGAACATTTCAGCTAATGACTCTGCACTGCTATTCATGTGTGTATTGCAATGAATTTGGTAGCATAACTTGAAGAACTTGAAGTACTGCAGGAGTCTTTTAAAGAATCAATTATGAAATACTATTAACTAGGAGATATAATGATCAACTCTAAGTTAAATACAGATCCTTGAGTGTTTGGGGCCGTCTGCGAGTAAAAGAGTGGAAGCCACAAGTCAACATCCTGTTATTTCTCTACAATATGATTAAATGCATAATTTTTTAGAGAGCCGACTCAAGCTCTTTAGTAGAAGTACAAAACAGAGCAACCAAAATCTGATTTAATTTTTGGAGAGAAATTAAACACTAACCTAAAATGCATTGCACAAAGACTGTGTGTGTTATTTCCTCGTAAAATATAAGAGAGAAAAAATAAAGAGTAAAACATCTTAGGCCTAAATCTCAGATTGAACCATCTTCGTGTTTACCATCTTAGCGTTTATTGGTGCATGAATCGAACCCAATTATTTTCAATTCCAATTCCATGCACTTTAAACGTCTGATTCCAGTCAGACTAAAACAATAATTCATCTTTTTAAAATGTCATGTAAATGCATTAGTACATTTTTGGGGAAGTCAGACTAACAGACCTAAATAATATGATTGTAGCTTGGGTTCGTTCAAAATGTACAGTATACACCTTAATCGGACCAAAATGTATCTGAGTTGTGCTCCTGCAAAGACAGAGGTGATGCGCAATTTAGGTTTAGCCTGTTGTATTTGATGTCCTTCCTTCAAATAGTTGATTATACATTGTGTCATGCATACTCGGATAGACAGATGACTGGACTTCTCATGTTAACATACTAACTAGCCTCCATACTCACTTGCTGCTAAACGCAACAGCGATAGTCTCGATGGCTTTCTCAAAATCTTTCTTGTCTGCTTCATTGCACACTTCATAGTGGTATCCTGAAGTCAAAGACAGACAAATTCTGATTATATTGTTGAATTGGGCAAGATTAGAATAGAAATGCATTAGTTAAGATATAGAATATATAAGGGCCATTCAGACTAAAAGCATTATTGTGTGCAGCACAAATGTCTCGTAATGCTAAAACTTGACACGGCATCTAAAAAAAATGTGCAGCAATGGTCCTAGATGTCCATCTAGCTCATGTTTACACAGAAAAACACTGCAAACAAACACAAAAACCCATTTAGTGTGAACGGCCCCTTAGTGATGTACTGATAAATTATATCCATCCCCTGAGATCAAATGCCACACTTTAAAACTTCATATTTTAGCATTTGTGATTGGTCTGACCTTTGACCTGTGAGATGAGTTTGCCGGCAGCGGTCAGTGTCTCCACAGTGTTGAGGAGGGGGTACATGCTGATGACATGCCGCAGGATACGCAGAACTTCCCCCAAACACTCATGGGCCAACGGCCGGCGGTTCTCCTGTTTGTCTGAGAAAATACAACCACACCATCTCATCAGTGTGAAAAGTTTGCACTTCTAATTACCCTGACTCCAAAATGCAATCTTGACCACCATAATAGCTCTCTAAACTAATCTGAACATATGCATTGTCAAATTCGGCATAACACGTGAGAACCGAATGGAGATTGTCCTTGTGTTTGTAGATGTAAAACCTGGCATGAATGTCTTTGTGCAGAAGGTTTGAATATGCACATACACAAAAGTAATGTGGGTAGGGGAACATTATTAGTGAATAATAATTCAGTCCGTTTCTCACACAAAGTTATCACATAGCTTCAAAAGACTTGGAAAAATGGCACATAAATTGTATGGACTAGATAGATGTACTGTATACATTATATTATTATTTAAATATAACAATTTATAATCATTTAATCATTATATATTGAATAATCGTTATTTGAGGGCCTTTTCCAGCAAATATTAATAAATGCGATTGATTCGATTAATACATTTCATGTAATTCCTTTGATTACAAATTGCAACAGACTGATAGCCCTAGAAATTTCTACTCAAACGTTACTAAAGTGCTGATCCCTTCATATCATTTCCAAAGCAGCAAGTTGTTGTGCATGTGCGTCACAACTATAGTTCCAGCTTCGGCCACTGGGAAGGAATGTTCAGACATTTGGAAATCAAACACCAATTTTAGCAGACAAAACACTACCTGCGGTTGCTGTGAGATCAGTTTGTTATTTTTATTACAAGCTTTTTGGAACCACAGGGCTTTTCAATGTTTGAACACAAAGTTTTATTTGTACTTCTTGTAGCCTACTTTTTGAACAACTCTCCCATTTCACAATATGATAGCAACTGTCAAAATTGTGAGTAATAACCTTGTCAAATGATGTGTCTGTCAGTCATATGTAGAGGTACAGGAAATCTGCACAAATCCTAAAAAAGTCAGGTGATGTAAGACAAAAGCTAACATTTGTTCACACTGTCTTGCACTGCTTTCGTCTGCTGCAACACCTCTACAAGCCACTTCCTCCTCGCAAGGCTCTTAACTATAACTTTTTAAAGTGAGACACACAGAATTGTCATTCATAGAGTTTCCCCTTAACCCTGTCAAAGCAACCTGTGTAAAGAGCAAAGGGAAGCCTACAAAACTAAACTAACGGGTTTTACGCAGACAATGCAACTTGCGTAGAATCCAAAAATATTTTTAAAGACACAAGCTTGGTGTAAAATGTGCCGCAGGTCCAGGGTCAGCCACTAAAACCCATGCAATTGTCTTAATATCAAAAGGCTATATTTTCACTTCAACATAGTACCTCAACATACAATGATTGACTTAAACAAGGATTAAGTATAAAAAAATAAAAAATAAAAAATAAATCTCAGTAGAAGAGTTAAGAGTTTCAACTAACAAAAAGTGACATGGTAGTACCATGTTTTTGGAGACGGACCTGTTGCCATTATAATACCATAGTGTTCTTTGATATACACTACCAATTAAAAGGTTTAAAAGACATATATGACGATATTACACATTTTAAAATAATTTCAGTCACCAAAATTATTAAATAACACAGATGGAAATAATGTAGAGACCAAACTCTTTCATTTTAGCTTCTCCAAATGTAGTCAACAAAAGTAATTCAAAGCATTTAAGAATATGCCTTTAGATCACATGTTATTTAAGACAATGAGAAACCAATTCAGTCCAGTGCATCCAAACTTTTAAATGGTAATGTACCATAGAGTATCATGCAAATACTATGGTAAATGATGGTAATAGTTCTGTACTATACAGCATACTATATCAAAGTACCATTGCATCAATGTCTCGGTCCATAAGATCCTTGTGGTACCATGGTACCAGTTTTATTAGGCTGACTAAATGATTGTCAGTGAATGACGTTACACTACGAATCATTGTGCAATGTTTGCTTTCTGAGAGCGAAAGGGGGTGTTCTCTGAGAGTACCATTTCCTGAGCCAATGTGGTGCACCACACAGGAACTCAACTCTACTGCATCTACAGGAAGACAAGGCCGCTTGAGCAAACTCAGCTCCACCCTTTCACTCCACCATGGATCACATGATCGCCAGCGGAAGCTGATGTTTGTGGCGAGACCGTTGTTTGACGTGCAAATCCTTGTGTGGTGAATCTGAGGACTGAGCTACATTGACTTGGAAAGTAATGAACACTGTAATAATGCATTAATTAACAAGTTGGGGTGATTTCATGTCTAATCGGTTGATTTTTATTAAAAGACTGAAGCTTTGTTTTTTTGTAGGTCAAATTAAAATCATTTTTACCATTTGTGTGAATTTACCAACTTTTTTTTTTTTTTTTAACCATGCCTTTATTTTGGGTACTTTTAAAATAACTTTCATGAATAGATTTGATTGTTTTAGCCTTGTCCTAAGCCCAGACTTTCAATATTCATCTATGACAATCAACTACAAAAATACAAATTATTACACGTTTAAAAATATGATCAACAAAGAGTAAAATAAACCATTAAAAAAATGTTTTCTGTGAAAATGATTTCCATCCAAATTTAGTATTGGAGGAGAAATGTGGGCTAGGATTCTAAAAAAAATGCAAGATATCATCTAGAGATGCAAGGGTGCATATGATGCGATTTAAGATTTTGCATCGATTCTATTGGACACCCTCTAGATTGTAAAGGCTTTGTCTTAAAGACACACCCACCTGCTGGCGATGCTAATCAGAAGACAAGGACACAACCCATGTTTTTTGGGGATATGTTAAGATCCAAGAATTTTGGTGTGACATAGTGGACACTCAATATTAATTTGCCACAGACTGTGTATTTTGGGTGATGGGTTGATGATTAGCAGGCGGGTAATCCTCAGGGGCTGGAGGTCGACTGAAGCACCCTCATTTCGGGAGTGGTGCGTCGAGTTGGACAGGGTGGCGGCATTTGAGGAGATGATATATAGAAGGCTAGGCAACCTGTATGTATATATCAGGAAATGGGGCAGCTATTTAGTATTTTTGGAAGGCACTTGGGGAGGGGACGTGGAGAGAGACTAGAGTTTGTTTGTTTTTCCTTCATGTGATGCATGTGCATACATTACTGAATATTGTTAGACAAATTACACTTTATAAAACATGTTAATTCTTTAATGTGAATGGTGTCATTTCTGCTCAACGAGCATCACCAAACCTAATTGCAAAAATAATGACTATTTTCAAAGTGGTTTTCCAAACACCACTATCTGCCATTGGTTTAACAAACACATAGTCCCGCCCCAAATTCACGGTATTGGTTGAGCCAATGTCAGTATGTTGGGCTGATTGGGATGCTCATACAAACAGAGCCAAGATTTGAAAGTGCCACAGTGTTTATACTTCAGGAATATCAACCAATGAATGGCTTTAGTTACTTTGCATTTAAAGCTGGGATACAAGAAGGTTTATAATCTTAAAAAGTTACAACTCAACTTTAAATATTCTCCCAATCAAACAACATCAAAAACAAAATCATCATCTTACCTTCAAGCACAACATCTTTCAGTTTCTCCACCGCTTTGGCAAACCGTTCCACAATACGCAGCAGTGAGGGAATGTCCTCCACCTCGATAGCCACTGTGGACTCAGGGGTCTCTGACGAGGGACTCTGGGCAATGACGGATTTTCCTGCGCCCTTACTGAAGACCCAAGACTGGATCGGGAAGCCCGCCGCACTCGGATTGCGACTCAGAGAAGTGGGGCGCTTCAAGGTGCCCATCGGGGATGGGCAGCCCACCAGCTTAGTGTGCTGGGTCAAGGGGGTACCTGGACAGGAGGAAGGGACATCCAGGATCGTGGGAAAGGGACTGGCAGAGGTGTGGGAGGAAGTGGCTCCATCGACTGCATCTTTCCGTGGCTGCTCTTGAAGAGCAGTGAGCTGAATTACGAAGAAAACAAATATATCAGATTGAGAAAAAAAACAATCCAAATTCTAAACAGAAAGTGCTTGTGTGAATGGGGCGTGTTTCAAGGCATATGAAAGACCATAATAGACAGCTGTTAGTAAACAGTACGTCTTTCACAAGAGTGATTGTGTAACTGTGGACATCTTCCTGTCACACCCTGCAACCCCGAGTTGATGCCACTCTAGCTGATCTCGTGGAGGCCTAAAACACTCTTGAGCAAGCGAACACAAGGTCATCATGTAATCGAATTAGATTTGAAAACACCATCTTGTCTAATCTCTGTATCTCTTTAGACAATAGGCACATTCAAGGAGAGAATAAAAACCAAACAACCTTTGAAGTTACTTAGAAAGACCCAAAAACCAACATTTCAAGGAAATTCGACAAACTATAAAAAGCCATGTTATCAATTGAGATTTTTCTTTCCATGGTTCCAAAGTCTACAAACAGGAATTGACAAAAAACACAGACATGGACCTCTTTGTGTCAACATATTGATTATATGTTAATTTCTCAGATAGCACACGTACATCTCAGAGATGTGCGTTTTAGATCTTTTCATCTGGAAAGCATCACAATCTAGGAAACATCTACTGAACATCTTAAAAAGATCAGATTTACAAACATTTTCAATAATAAACATCTCAAAGACATCTGCTGAAAGTCTTATTAACATCCAGAAGGAAACAGACGTAAATCTTACAGACGTATTGCAGATGAGACAACAAACTAAATAATCAAATAGACATCTGGGTGATGTACGGGTGCTATCAGGGTTATATAGAAAATATGAAGGTGGAAGAAAGTGTATGTTTCAGATGCTGTAAGAGGTCACCATTTTTAATAAACTTTTAACTTTTTGTAGTGCAGTTCAATAGTCCAGGGATGTGAAAGGATATATATACAAATTATTATTATATTATTTAATACCCTGATAGCACACAAACTCACCCAGATGTCTATATTTGGAATATTTTTACATAGTTTGCTCATCTGCAATATGTCTATAAGACACACGTCAATTAGTACGTCTCTGATGTCAATAAGACATTCAGCAGATGTCTTTGAGATGTTTAGCATTTAGTAAATGTGATCTTTTTAAGATGTTTAGCAGATGTTAATCAGATTGTGATGCTTTCCAGATGAAAAGATCTAAAACAGACATCTTAGAGATGTACGTGTGCTATCTGGGAAGCTTTTTAATACAGAACCTACCTGTTTGAGCCAGACGTTGGGTCTATTTGGTAAGATGTCCAATTTATTTTTGCTGTTTGTTTTCTTAACCCGCTGACTCGTCGCGTACGGACTGTAGCTTTTGCTACCTGCTCCACGCTTCAACATTTTCAGTTACTGTCTATAGGGTTAAAATCAACCTACAATTCATACGCCATCATATATAATCCTTAAATTGCCCTTTAATGATAAATACGCCATTTAAAACAACGATAATGAAAAATAAACTTCGTTAACACTTCACGTGCAACAGATTAAACAGCCGAAGAATGTCCTAAAACCTGAATATATACCACTAGAGAGAGTGGAAAACAAGTGAAAACAATAATAAACGATACATTTAGGAAAAAACAATTAGCAAAGTAAGGCAAACCCCAAACTTCTCGCCGCCCTCTGCGCCATATCGCACTAAGCAAGTGCGATCCATAACACAATATAACTCTGTAGGCTATAATAAATATAAAGTTTGATATTTGCGTTTCAAAATACAGATACAATTGGTGAATATTTCAGCGACTGATGAAAGCGCCACGAAAACACGAGCGGTGGACAGAAATGCCAGTCAGATTGATTGACAGGAGGAAAAGACTCGAGATGCAGTGCGACTTACTGATGGAGAGCTGAGAGGCGCCTGGCTGCTTCCTGTTCGGCTCCTCTTTGACATCGAGTGCGTCTTTATCAGCTCCCTTGTCCTTTTCGAGAACATTTTAAGCTTCGAGTGTTTGGATCCGACGCGTGTGTCTTTGATTTTACGATATTACACCCCTGCCCACCCCCCGGCTCCCCATTTCAATGCACCGATGCGAGGATTTGACCAGTGTTTATCTCCATACACACGAGGTCGAGCGGCTGTCTCGCTCTAATGTGATCGCACATTGACTGTGAAACTGCTGCCACTGATCACACAGTCGGAGCATCCGCTTTGAGTTTTTTGTGGCTTTGACAAGTGATCCTGCATTGTCATAAAGGTGCATGAGGACCGGATAAAAATAATGCATGCCTTTTAGTTTTAAAACAACTTCATGCGGCGATATCAGTAATTTTTAACGTACAAAAAAACAACAACAACAAAAAAACAAAAAAAACAAATCGTCATCTTGGCGCGCGCTCAGAAATTAACATCAAGCGGCATGTTCATGTTAATTTCTGTCACCTGCTAATGTTTAATTAAACCCACTTTGTCTTCTTTATTTACACAAAACAAAAAAACAAAAAATATTTCTGTCGCTTGTACTCCTATGTTTCCCACCCCTTCTCTTTTCCATTTAAATTACATATATATAGGCCTATATATATATATATATATATATATATATATATATATATATATATATATATATATATATATATATATAAGAAAACAATTAGGCTTAATTTATCATTATTCTTAATATCAGTCAACTACTGGGAACTTAGTTTTCTTAACGTATCTCTCTCTCTCTCATTTAATAAACTTAGATTATACAAATAATAATTCATTAGTTTATCATTATTGTTTATCACTGACCTTTTTAATTATGTTTTATAGATGGCAAATAACCTTTTTTTTTCGTTTCCTCTCTTTTAATTTTTATTTATTAATTTAAATGAAATTGTATTTTATCATTGTTATTTTTTCACGGAACCATCGAATGGGGGAAAAAAAAATCATATTTTTCTTATTTAATATTTCTGTTCCCTTTCTTTCAGTTTTATTATCAGGATTATATATCAGGAAGTTTTTTTTCTTTGTTTCCTCTCTTTTTGATTTACTTAAATTACAAACATAATGATAGCCTAAATGTTTATTAGATGTGTTCTCTTTTATTTTATTATTAACTTTATTCTCATTCTAGTTATGTCAATATTATTGTTATATCACTGAAAAAAAAAATATATATATTTTTTAGATGGCAAAGAATGCATTTTAAAGTGTTGTTTTCCTTTCATCTCTTTTTAATTCATTAAAATAATAAAAATTATTCATTATTATTTTATTATTGTTTCATCACTGACCTTTTGAAATTTATTGTCACCAACGCAGGCTCGAGTCTGGCCTGTGTCATGTCAAAATCACATTCCTCCTAAATCTTCATGGCCCTATATATCAAGGCAACAAGCCCTTTAATAAACAGTTTAAATCATTAAAGCTTAAATCTTTTGTTTAATTTATTTCAAAATAGAAAAAACGAAATAATATATAATGATTTGGTAAAACATATGCAAATTGTCTTTATTACAACTGGCAATATTTCTTTTTGAAATGATCCTGAGGAAAATCTCAGCACATCCATTACAGCAACAAAATGTGCAAAAGGATGCTAGTGCATTGTTCACAAATCTTCTAAATCAGTTCAGGATTACCTTCATCTACATAAAGTCCATAAAGTTAATTCATTAAAAAAACAACAACACTGAAACATTAAAAAAAAAAGCTTTTTATAGTTCTTTTCAGTATGGTTGTGTAAAGGTACAGCTCCAATAAGAGACATGAGAGGTCTATGATAGTGTTGTCCATGTATTAGAGCTCTGTAGCTGGTCCCCATTCAGTGTCATCAGTTTCATCATCATCGTCACCATAATCATCATCATATCTGTCGTCATCATTATCGTCACTGTCACTTCCTCTGATTTGCATCCTCCTCATTTGTATGGCTTCATGATGGGCAAATCTAAGAAAAAATTGAAATATTAGCACATTTAAAAACAATGAACAATAGAGCTTTAACATCCTAAAGCTTAAAGCTGATGTGTAATTTTTTCGATATTAAAATACATTTCAATAGCAGAGACAACTATAAGCAAGTCATTTGAAGATTGATTTTCCAGAAGAATGCAAACACCGTGTCTATTTTGCACTTTTAAAACATTTGGCCCCTAGGGGGCCTGGGTTGCTCAGCGAGTATCGACGCTGACTAACGCCCATGGAGTTGCAAGTTCGAATCCAGGACGTGCTGGGCTACTCCTGTCAGGTCTCCTAAGCAACCAAATTGGCCTGATTGCTAGGGAGGGTAGAGTCACATGGGGTAACCTCTTCATGGTTGCTATATTGTGATTCTCACTCTCGGTGGGGCGTGTGGTGAGTTGTGCATGGATGCCGCGAAGAACAGCGTGAAGCTTCCACACACGCTACATCTCCGCGGTAACACGCTCAACAAGCCACGTGATAAAATGCGCGGATTGACTGTCTCAGAGGTAACTGAGATTAGTCTTGGCTCAACCAGTGGTGCTAGTTTGGGATGGGACTACCTGTTTGTTTGAAAAATTGAAGATGGAGGAGTGTTCAGGAAACCAGTTTATTATTATATTTGCAATTTTGTTCAGTGCTGCTAGTGGCCCAGAAATGACACACTTCAGCTTTAAGTTGACAGATGAAGTGTAGTAATACTCACATTATGAATGAAGGAGAAGGCTTCCTTTCAGGTTGTGCCATATAGGCCTGAAACAATAAAACATAACTGATGACCAACAGTTTCACAAGTGCATTTAATGAAATCTACACACGTACATATTGAAGACTCTCTTAGAAAAAAAGTGAATTAATGAATCTGCAAACTGGTAAGATCACTTTGTATTTGCATTTGGTGCATTGGCATGTGTTCATTTTAGACCCTGCATATCACTATAATTTTGTGCATTGCACAATGGAAATGAGAAATCTGGTATATATGGTACCCGTCGTAGTTTCTCCTCTGTGGCTGACAGTGGTGGAGGGGTATCTGCAGCGAGTTCTGTGAGGTCTGGTGCCCTAAAGTTGGGTGGCATGTTGGAGGGTGCTGGTGGTGTGCCCAACTCAGTGGTACTGAAGTCTGAATCACTGAAGCTGCGCTGGGAGGGGATGTCGTCCTGTTGTTGGGGGCTATTGTAGGTGAGGAGTGAAGATCGGGTCTCTGGAACATGAAGGATCGGAGGTACTTCAGAGGGGGTCAAGGTGTACTCAGGCTCTTCCTCCAGGTATGATTCTGGGTCATAGGGAGGCTCACGGCTTGGGTTCTGCCCAGTGGTGGGCTCCGAGGAACGGGCCAGTGCACTGCGGTGTCTTCCAATGCCTTCGGTGGGCTCTTCCAACTCTTCGTTGTCTGTGTAGACTTCGCCGTCAGTGAAAGTCTCACCGTCAGTGTCCTCGTAGTCACTGGCACCGCTGAGGTAGTCAGCGTTGTGCGAGCGGCTCAGTGCGTCAAGCTCTTCGTCGCCGCCTCTTTCCAACTGGTGACACAAAGTTCTTGTTAACCAACTCAAATATAACATATTCTACACATACTGTATTAATGCAGCATCCAAGCAGTAGTGTGCAAGCATCGAATGCATCCACATGGGCTTGCAGTAAAGAGTGTATACACTTTGAAAGGCAGAGCACTCAACTGTGGACGAGATGGAATGGCATGCGGAAAACTAAGTGTACTCTAGCCAATAAGTTGGTCACGTTCTCTGACTCTGCAGTGCTCATAATGCCAAAATGGATCAATGAGCAGCTCTTTTGTCAATGGATGCAAAATACTAGGACCCAAGAAAATGCAGTTATCACTATTATTACTACACTCACCGAGCACTTTATTAGGTACACCTGTACACCAACTAATCAGCCAATCATGTAACAGCAGTGCAATGCATAAAATCATGCAGATACGGGTCAGGTGATTCAGTTAATGTTCACATAAACCATCAGAGTGGCATGATTGTTGGTGCCAGGCGGGCTGGTTTGAGTATTTCTGCAACTACTGATCTCCTGGGATTTTCATGCACAACAGTCCCTTGAGTTTACTCAGAATGGTGCCAAACACAAAATGCATCCAATCAGTGGCTGTTCTGCAGATGGAAACGCCTTGAGAGAGGTCACCAAAGAATGGCCAGACTGGTTTGAGCTGACAAAAAGGCTATGCTAACTCAGATTACCACTCTGTACAATTGTAGTGAGCAGAATTACAGTCCAATCGGAAACTCAAAATACAGTTATTCTGACATGGCATGAACGCACCATTTAGCAAATGTTCTTACCATTACTTCTGAAACCCAGACTGGTTTATCCTGCTACTGACGAATCTTGTCTTTCAGAACATCAAACCATATGTTAAAATTATTCTGAATATCAATGCGTGCTGTGAAGGAGAACAAAGAACAAGAGATTGCCTTTCAGAGCAAGACCTTCTAAAAGTATTTTCAACAAAGAATTTCAAGTTTGATGACTGGAAGACTTTGAAAGTTTACCAGAAAATAAATGGCTGTAGTGTTTCCTGAGCTTTAAAGCCTGAGCGTAGAGGCGTCGAGAGCTCTTTTTGGAGTTTGGCATGTATTTTTGCCTTATGGCCTTCACATCTTTCCAACTGTGAGGATCCAAAAACAGCACCATGGGATGGTATTGAATATAACTCAACCTCTCTATTGCAGTTGGAGTGATGTCCAGCAGAGGGTACTTTTCCTACAAGTGACAACACATTTTAGTTGGTTGGGGAAAACAGTTTGGTATAGGTCATGTTTTTGTTTTTTACATGCTGACAGCTGAAAGTCATGAAAAAGTTCACCTGCTCTGTGATCCGCCTTACTGTGTCCAGTTTGATGACACTGGATGAACTCCCACTTCCACACCTGGGTACCATTTCTACAAATGTTATTGGAAATATAAAAAAGTGACAGTGAAGGAGTGCTAAGAAAAAATACACACTTGAAATCCTTACTTTAAAACATATATCTATTTTTCATACCTGCAACTTCAAATTCATCAGGCATTTCTCTGGCCAGCTTCTCATTGACGATGTCATTCACAGGACCCAAAACGACGATAGGCCGCTTGAAATTGGCTGAATATAATCAAACGTAGAGAACTGTTAGGCTCTTTTTTATTATCGCCATCAGCCAGCTTAATTAGGCAAATGCTGAAAGCTGATAATATCAGGACTTATTTTTTCAATTAAAACAGAATTACAATATCGGCTATTACTGTATACCTATCGGTTATCGGCCATAACATAAAAATGGTTGGTTATCAGTCATAGAGAACATACTAGACATATGCAAACCATATGCTCTTACAAACAAAATTTAAAGACTAGGGATGCACAATATATCAGTGACCATATTGGACAATGTTAGGCTGTGTTTTTTATTATCGGCATCAGCCTAATTTGGCAAATGCTGGAAGCTGATAATATCAGGATGTCCAATTAAAACAAAACGCAACAAAAAATACTAGAGAATAACAATACTGGCCATAACATCGGTTAGTATATCGGTTATCGGCCATAACATAAAAATCATTGGTTATCAGTAAAATTGGCAATACTGGTGTAGTATTGGTGTTTTTATAGAGTAATCTTTAATTTGTTTAAAAAACATCCACTAACCCTCTCTCAGCAGGACCTTCTCATAAGCTGGAAATTTGCCCTGAATTGTCAACTGTAGCAGGTCATCACGGGTTCTTCTGGTGTTCTTCTTGGCCCCTCGGAGACCACGAAGCTTCCAGAATTCAGCTCTGGGGCCGGAGGCTTGGCGCTCGGCCGCACTGATTCTCTGCGCCTGCTCCAAACTGGCCAAAGTTTCAGCCCTGAGATACAGAAAAGGCAGCAATGAGACACCTAGTGTAAAGGTAAGATCTATAGTGTACTTTGAGGATGCATCAGTCCCACTTGGATGGTGGATTATATTTAATAACCACCAAAGGCTATCAAAGAATATGTTATTTAAAGGTAAACGCAAATGGATACACCTCCCTGCTGGTCCAAGAAGGTTAACATGCTTTCAAGATGAACACAACAATGAAAGAACAACTACATAGAAAATCTGAGCGGCTACTTTAACACCTGGTCTGGTTAGGAATGGTGCCTTTGTCCAGTTCGTGCAAGTCATTGCCCATGCGCACAGCTAACCAAGTTCCAAGCTTCCCACGGTGCATGGTGTCCACCACTCTAAACACCTCGCCTCTGGTGAAGCTCAGGCCAACGTTGCTCTCCGCCACATGGTCAAAATGTGTACGGATGTAGAAGGAGTCACCCAGGCTAGACTTCAAGATCTTCTTGTAGACTGAGATAAAAAAATGATTTACAATCAGTAATGTCCTAAATTTGTAAAAACATTTATAGACTGTATCTATTAATAATGATTAAAAGACTTACAAGTCAACATGAAACAGAATTCGCAATAAAAGTACTTTTGTAATAACAAATAACAAATTATAATTGTGCAAAATATGACCGGTTTCAGTTTTCATTTCATGTTAACTTTAAAAGGGACATCCAATATCAGGACATGAAGCCACTCACTGTCCATTTTATTCTGAGTACGGATATCAATACGGTCCCCAGCACGGATGTTCATGAGGTACATAGCTGCTTCCTCTCTGGTGAAGTGGCTGAAGTCCACGCCATTTACCTAAAATAACACAACATGTCGAGGTATCATCATATATGAAATGTACCTAATTATTTGGTCTTACCTCCAGTATCTGATCACCCCCTTTCATGCCTTCCCTCTGGGCTGGACTGTTGGCTTGGACACCACCAACAAAGATGCCAACGTCATTTCCTCCCACCAATCTCAACCCAACGTTACCCTCCTTCACAAAGTCCACATGGTTCTGATCCGAACTGTACCTAAAAATGGAGAAACACAAAACGTTGAAGTGAATTTACAATAAAGCACATGTGAATCAAAAAGTTTCTTTGATGATTGGTTGCATAATTACAGAGCCCTTTAGAGGACAGGGAGGGATTAGGAACGCAAACTATAGCGAAGGAACGCAAAAGTTACAGCAAGAAAACAAACTATTGTGAAAGAACTCAAAACTTACTGCAAGGCAATGCAAACTATTGTGAGGGAATGCAAATTATTGTGAGAAAACAAAAAGTATTAAAATTATTATTAACTATAAAAAAAACCTGTTGTGTGAAAGTGTGAACGGCCCCTTAGGGCACTAAGTGTTTTTGCGTCCGTCAGCACTGTTTTTCTTTGTAAACATGCACTAGACAGACATCGTTGACCATTGTGCCACATCTCCCTTTTCTTTTCAATGTTTCACACAGGCATGCCGTGTTAAAAAGAAAGGCGACACTTTTAAAAAGTCTGTCTTGAGGCAGCTGAGTTTGGTTATTTATATAATTCGGTGTGACTTTCTATATGCATAAGAAGAATCAGGTTTTTCACCGCAGGTTTGGCGTAGGCACTGCATCTGGTGGGAGGGAATACAAAGGCTCTTCTACAGGTTTAGCTGTAATAAAAACAGTTACAATTAAGTCACATGCTTATACGACAGTCACCCATATATTGCCAAAGTATACACAGTAAGTATTATGGGTGGCTGCTGATACTTACAGTTCAGTTCAGTGTGGTTGGGAATGGACACATTAGAGCGGAGAGTGCCATTAGCATGTGGGAAACTGAAAGAAAGAGCCAAAGGATTTCTGTTAGACCAAATTACACATCATCTGATAAGCTCCTGTGATCTAATAATGTAACTAGTGTTAGTTTTGAGTATAGTTCAGTGGCAACAAAGGTTTTTAACACAACAGATGATGTTATATTAAAAAAGGTCTGGGAAAGTATGATTCATCAATGGGGGTGTTTGGACTGAAGTGATCTGTGTTTATTGTGTACATAGAGGTTAAATGGGATGGTCTGTACCTGTAATCACTGTAGCGGCCGGGACAGTCTGATCTTCTGGGAGGCGAGGGGGCCCTTTCTGATTCAGAGGAATCTGGCAAATGAATCAAAGCAACATTATTACAAAGGTGAAAAAAAGATACATTCTTGATGTCGATGTAGAAATATTTAGCTAAACTCAAACATTGGAGAAAGGTGCCCCAAATACAATGTAATGGAGTAACTAACTAAAAGTAGCAACGATACCAGCTTAACTACATTTTTCAGTAGCGTAAATGTTCAGCTATTTTCACAATATTGTAACTTTGCCAGAAATAAGTAAAATTTTCCAAGGATTAGCACTGTAGCGCCATAAAACACAACATTTTGTCACATTGTATTACAAATGCAGAAATGATGCAGAGGGAGCAATCAAACACACTCACCTAAACTGCCCTTGCTTTCATATGTAGCGCTGGGGAAACCAAATAATTTACATACATCGGCGTTGACGCACCGGCCACTTTATTATGTAGAAATGCTTTTCTACATAGAACTGTTGTAAGTTACTGTCACCTTCCTGTCAGCTTTGAACAGCCATTCTCTTCTGACCTCTGTCATTAAACCCTTTTCACCCACAGAACTGCTGCTCGCTGAATGTTTTTTGTTTTTCACACCAAACTCTTTAAGACTCTAGACACTGTTGTGTGTGAAAATCTGGCACCAACAATCACGCCACGGTCTAAATCACTGAGATCAATTTTTTTCCCCATTCTGATGGTTCATGTGAACTTTAACTGAAGCTCCTGACCCGTATCTGCATGAATTATACATTACACTGCTACCACACAATTGGCTGATTAGATAATTGCATGAATAAGTAGCTGTACAGGTGTACCTAATAAAGTGGCCAGTGAGAGTATTTAGTGTTGGGAACTCCAGTTCATATTAGTGAGTCAGCTCATTCGAATGGTTCATGTAAATAATTCACAAATTCACTTGAACCCTGTGCAAGCTTAAAGCGACTTTGCCAGAAACATCTTTTAGAAGGGAAATATTTATTTGATTGCTGCTGTTTACTACTATATTTGACTTAATTATTGTATATAAAATATGGTGTTTATCAGTTATATTTAATATAAATGCATATGTTCAATTTATTATCACTCTTTAATGTTGTCATTTTGATTCAGACTGATCTGCTAATTAATTATTTAGACCGATTTGTGAACCGTTTAACTAATTAACTTACTCAAAAGAACGATTCAGTGACAAATTGGACATCAATATGGCTTGCAAGCATGTTATCCTCCACATAAGAGCAATATCTAGCTCATGAAATTTCATAGAGCAAAGAAAAACTAGAAATATATATATAATCACTGTAGAAATGTCCATAACTTTTCCATTACTTTTGAGATTTTATTCCTTTTCTTGACCTTTCCAGGCCACAAAAATCCAAATTTTCCCTGATATTTCCCTGATATTCCTTGACCGTAGAAACCTTGATGCTATAACTGCAGTAGTCAGACCTTCAGGTGGAGGTCTGGCCGGTGCTGCTCTGAGTGGAGCCTCTTGTCTTCTGTTGATGATCGGCGCTTGCATTTCTGCTCTAAAATGAACCATAATGGTAGCAAAACAAAATCAAATGTATTGCTCAACATAGTATCTACAACGGAATGCACTTTAGGTATGATCTAAAAATGTACAGGAGCACTGGTATCTCTTACCCCTGTTTGGCTCTAAAGTTTTTAATGGCTGTAGAATTTGGTCGTGGAGGAGAGTTGTAACTCACATCTGATTCAGACTCTGAGGGAGCTGATTAAATATACCATATATTAAAAGTCTAAATACTATAGAATAGGGTAATCATTAAAAACTATGGTACTTATCAAAGTATTACAATCTGTTAACATCATTGTACCGAAATTTAAAGGAATGTTTTAGGTTCGAAGTTAAGCTCAATCTAAAGAATATATGGCATAATAAAATATTAATTAAAAGTAATACAAAATAAATCACAATTGCAGTAACAATGGAAGAGAATGGGGCCTGTCCGTAAAGATTAAAATACACACCGTTTAAAAACTATAGATGCAAGATGTAAACATATATGTGTTAGCAATAAAACTAACAATAATATAAATAAATGTATAAAAAAACAAAACAATTAAGAATAAAAAATAAAACAAAATTGTTCAAATAATCCCTCATTCATTAAAAGTAGAGGTAAAAATCGCTGTTACAGTATAATACTTATAATGGAAGAAAATGGGGCCAATCCTCAAACATAAAAATCAACCTTGTTTCAAAAATATAGCCAAAAGATATAAACATTGAACGTGTTAACATGATTTTAGCGTGATAAAATCAGGGATTTACCAGCGTTCACCAGATTACAGGGTTTACCGGCATTACGACATCATGACAATGACGTTTTTTTTCTCAGTAAAATCATGTTAACCTGTATAATATTTACATCTTGCAGCTATATGTTTACCCCCTGTTCTCGTTGAGAATGCCTAATTCCCACTACTTCCTCGTGGTGGCGTGGTTACTCACCTCAATCCGGGTGGTGGAGGACAATTCTCAATTGCCTCCGCTTCAGAGACCGTCAATCCATGCATCTTATTACGCGTCTCATTGTGCATGACACCGTGTGTGGAGGCTCATGTAACTCTCCGCGATCCACGCACTACTTACCATGTGCCCCATTGAGAGAGAGAACCACTAGGAGGTTACCCCATGTGACTCTACCCTCCCTAGCAACCAGGCCAATTTGGTTGCATAAGAGACCTGGCTGGAGTCATTCAGCACACCCTGGATTCGAACTCACGACCCCAGGGTTGGTAGTCAGCATCAATACTTGCCGAGCTACCCAGGCCCCAAAGCTATGTGTATTTTAAGATTTATGGACTGGCACCATAACAGTCCATATCAGGCTCCATTATCATAATAATAGGTGTGGGTGAGAAATGGATCAATATTTAAGTCCTTTTTTATGATCAATTCTTCTCTCTGCCTGTAGTTGGAGTTAAGAATGTGAATCACCAAAAACAAAAGGAGAAGGTGAAAGAGGAGATTTATAGTAATAAAAGGACTTAAATATTGATCCATTTCTCACCCACAACTATCATATCACTTCTGAAGATATGGATTTAACCACTGGAGTCTTCTGGATTACTTTTATGTTTCCTTTATGTGCTTTTTGGAGCTCCAAAGTTCTGGCTACAATTCACTTGTATTGTATGGACCTGCAGAGTTTTAATATTCTTCTAAAAATCTTTGTGTTGTGTTCTGCTAAAAAAAGAAAGTCATGCACATCTACTTTTAACCTTTGATATTGAAGTACATTTTAAAGCATGTACTTTTGTACTTTTACTCAAGTGCAAATTTAAAATTAGTAATATTTCATCAGGTTAGCTGTACTTCTACTCAACTATAGGACTTTTTCCCCCACTAACATTATGCCTAAAATGTTGTCGATTGAGCTTAACTTGCATTGAACCCGGAACATTCATTTAAGCGTATAGGCAATTCAAAGGCAGAGTTTTAGGTACTTCAAGGTCTAGCTAGTGACACTCTGAATTAAGCTTCACTCATACCTCTCTTTACAGGCATTGAGGGTTTTACCCATTTTGTGGGTTCCATTGGAGGGACTGCCATGACCTCAGGGGTTGCCCTGCAAGAGAGAGGGGGAAGACTGGAGGATAAGAGAGAGGAGGGGATACTGATTATGATTGACCAGGAAGGGAGTGGGAAACACTAATGTAAAATCACTGATTATCAAGAATAGAGGGAGATGTTCACCTCAAGGTCTCTGGGAGGCTCTCTCATGGCAAGAGGTGAGCCAGTCCTCTTCTGATTATATAAATCTCAAATTTAAGACCCAAAATCAATAATTAATTATTTATGGACAAGCGCTAAAGATTAATAAACTGTGGGTGGTACCATATTAAATTGTGAATAGTAATAAGAATAAGAAAATCCTTAATAATGATTCCTCCATTCATCACTCTGTATATCTGTATTTGGAGAGTATTAACATAAAAGATCTAATATAAATGCATTGTGGATCTATGTGTCTATATATGCACATTACTGTTTTATATGATCAACTGTTTGATTGTATATTTGATATGAACTTTCATCTTAGATCCAAAATGATCTTGGACTTTAAGAGCAATTCATCAAATCAATCTTTTTCAACTTTTATTTAATTGTTTCTACTATTTCAGCGAGATGAATCAACATACTCCAGAAGCGTGTTCGGGTTGATTCGGTGTCTTTTATTTCAAAAGATCACAGATATCACATTTCCATCACAATGAAATTAAAATACATGAATGTGTACAAGCAACATAAAGAAACATTCAAAAGGCAGACTTGTTAGGGATGAAAATCAAAGCAAATAAACTTTTTTCATCTTGCATGCACTGGCAGATGATTGGCCCTACTCAGAGTGCTCTTGATGAAAGTCGCGGTAAAGGTTGCATCCCTCATGTATACCTGTATCTACTGCGGGACTCCTGACTGGCCGGAGTGCCCTGTCTGCGAGGAGGTTCAGTACTATTATCGGATTCAGATTCTGATGCATCTGTAGGGAATAAACATTGTTTTAATTGGGCACAGTAAAGGGCAGCAGTGATCAAATTAGGTGTGAAAAATCACCTCTGGGTGGTGGTCTATAAGGTGAGGCCATGCGGCGAGGGAAATCCTGAGACATAATAGAGGAAGACTTCACACCAGGTGGGGGAAGATCAGGGAGAACCCTGGGAGATGAGGAAGTGGAGACCAAAAACATTTGAGAGTCTTAGATTTAAGAAGTTTGGGGTAGGACCAATGTTATGGGGCAATGCTAAGCTAAATGCTAAAAGCTAAAAGCGCAGTTTGGTTTTAAAAGTGTCTCAAGTAGGAATAGTCAGGTTGGCCGACAACGATCCAACAACCAGCTTTTGTGAGGGCTATGATATTCTGCAACTCAAGGTTATAGTTATTTAGCATTATTTTGTTTAGAATATCAGTTATTGTTTTAAGGGCTGTGCTTAGCATATTTCACTAAGACACATGTCTGATTGGTGTCTGGTAATCAACAAGTTGTCCAAACAACCAACTGAATAGTCACTTTTGAAAATATGTAGTTTTGCCAATTCCTAGATCTCAAGATGTCATAATGACTTTGTTTGGTTTCAGTGCTTGGTGCTTATCATGTGGACATGATGTGTACTTGTATCTGGAGTGATTCTCAGGTCTGGGACTCTTGCGTCTGGGGGGTGGGGTGGCACTCCGGTCTGAATCAGACTCAGAAACAGCTGGTAACATAACAGAGTTGTTAAGATACTGAGATTAAATCAGTAAAAAATGAATTCATGTATATTTTTAAATGAAGCATCATATTACAGGAAACTCTTCATGAAGCTATAACACTCAAGAGCTTGTTTAAAGAGGAACATGGTAAAGCATCTACGTTGTGTCAGGCAAGTGTGAAAAAGCATTTTAAGGCAGACCTTTGCGAGGTCGTGAGGCAGTGGATGGGTTCCAAATCTGGGAGACAGGTGAAGCTCGAGGGTTTGGCAGTGTGGAGACCCCTGAGAGAACCCTGGAACAGTCAAACAGGTATACATGTAACCCACAGTCTGCATCTCAACAAAACAAAAACAAAAAAGAAGAAAAAAAAAATACCAAGCCAAAAAACTCAAAACTGTCTCTGTTATCAAGTGTGTCGTGCCTTGATGGTAAAGGTGAGTGGCTGCGTTCCGATTCAGACTCTGAAGGTTTTGAGAGCGGAAGAGGATCAGCGCGATTTCTGCAGAACATAGAGTTCTATTAGTGCAAAGATCATTTAACTAGAAGAATGCAGGTAAGAATAAAGGTTCTGCTCTGGGCTGTTAACCTGCGAGAGCGGCGACCCTTTGGACGTGATGTTCTGTTTGTGGGGCCATCTGAATCCAGATCTGAGATTTCTTTCAGGAAAGATCAAAAGTTGATAAAAAGTCTATTTCCAAACCCATATTATAATCAGTTCTTGGAAGATGCACCCAAAATATTCCATGTTTATATGTGTACATTATACTAATAGTACTGTAGTGTACTGTAATAACAATGGTAACAACTCACCCTCCAACTCTGAGCTACTGTCTTCTCGTCTCTCGTCTGCGCTATTTTGAGGACTGTCCTCAACCTCTGGAATGCTGACCAGTAACTTTCTGTCATCCCTCAACACTAGCATGGTCAGCTTACCTCTAGACTTCTCCACCAGGTGTTTGGTCTCCAGCAAGGACAGATTTTCTGTCGTTATGCCATTAATCTAAATGACATCAATCAAATTTTAGGGTTGCATGAGGTTTATGTACAATGGAATGGTTCCTAAATGTAATTTCATCAATGGTTCCTCAGTTTCTCACACCTTCAGAACAAGATCTCCTTCCTGTAGGGTGCCCTCTTTGGAGGCCAGACCGGTTGGTGTCATGTGTTTAATGAAGATCTGGCTCCCCAACTTCATTCCATACTCTACACAGAGAAACACGTTTAAACAAAGTGAATATCCATGAATAGATTTTTACATTTTTTAAAGAATTTGAGAGTGGTGCTTGCATATCACTGCCACAATGCTACATTGTTGTAGATAGTTTTTAGCATGTTACTATAAAATTGGTAGGTGGATGCTCCCTCTAATTTTTTAAACCATTTTTTCATCCGCCTAAACGGAAATTCTAAGTGTTTGCTTCGAAAAGTATCTGCACACCACTCTTCAACAAGACACACAATTGTAATTATGTCTGTAACACCAATACTGCTGGATATTTTACACACCAAATTCTAAATCTTGGGGTTAGGGGTTTGTTCAAATCCATAACCCAAAGTATAGGCAATAGTAATAGTAAGCAAACATTGAGATTCTGACCATCTGTGGGTTTTTTCTTGATCAGGGTCGCTCTGATTGGTTTATATTTCATGTCCTGATTGGATAGCCTTTTGAAGCCGGACATGATAGGCAAGTCGTGACCATTACGGTCAGGTGTCAAACTTCGACCTCGTCGATTGCGATCAGTATCTGAGCCACGCCGATCCCTTCCCTTGGGTCTGTCATCGTCTAGTAAGTTGGATTGAGAGACAGAACGAGTTGGTCTGTTGCTCACAGGGATCTGAATTGTGCATGGTCTCTTTACAGTCTGCGAATCAAAGAAATCTATTTAGACCACAAGAACTTGCTAGAAGTTTATACAAATGTATGAGTAATATAATCTGCTGACAATCACATTAAACATAAATGAAAGAAGTTCTATGTCCAAGAGACACACAATAAAGATAAATTATTGATTCACACATTTGAAACAGAGGTAAAACATATATTCATAGAATCAACTATACCCACATTACTCCCTTTCCTCCCACCCAATCCCACCCCGACCCTCAACAAATATCTCTGTGGTCACAACTGGAGTTGCATAAAAAAATAAAAATAAACAAAATATATATATATATATATATATATATATATATATATATATATATATATATATATATATATATATAAGTTAAATTAAAGTCCCCAAATATCTGTAAGACCAATAGTTTTACACATCCTATGATGCACTAGGTGGCTTGCACACTTTGTTTCACTATGATCAATGACTCCATCAAAAGATTATATTCTCCTCCCAATATTATATCATGAAGGGTCCCAGCATCTTGCAACATCCCTTCAAGATCTATAAAAAAGCCCTGATCGTCAACATTAGGTGCATAAATATTAGCCCAAATAAGATTTTGTCCCTGAATTTCAGCTAAAACAATAATGATCTTCCTAATTTATCTTTAATCTGTTTGAGACTTGAATTGTAGATGTTTACTTATCAGTGTAATGACTCCCCTGCTCTTACTTGAGCCAGCCCTATATCTTTCCAAATTTTTCAGCTACCTGCGGAGAAATGTGCATTTCTTGAAGAACCACTATATCATATTTCTTATGCTTAAGAAGAGAAATAACCTTCCATTTTTTATGGGGTGCCCTAACCCATTCACATTCCACGTGGAGACACAATCCACTCATATTAACATTTGACATTTTGACATATAAGATAAAATAGATTGTCTGTCAAAAACAAGATTATAAAGACCACCTTCCAACATTAGTGCAAAAATTACAACCCGAACATCCCCAGAACCAAAAAAACTGAAAAAAGAAAAACGTGCAAATTAACACGACAGTGCTAACTGTCGTCCCTCTAAACTCAAACAGTCCATGTACGCCCACGAGAGTCCCCCCACTTTGCCATCTGATTGCTCAAGACTGTTGTTTCAATAAAACATTTGTGAGACAGAATTACATGCCAAAAGATAATTTATAAAACAAACTCCAGCCAATAGGCGGAATAATTACAAAGAGCATGTAGATTCATCCATAGAACTGTCCTGAAGGTTACTGTGTTACTCTACAAAATAAACTTCAGCCGCAAGGTAGAACCAGCACAAAAAAAAGCGCTCAGTTTCCTCAAACAGTCAAGCTAATGTTCTGTGAGCTGGTCCACACGGCTGCAACGCGAGTATCACAAAATGACTTACTCGATTGACTTTATGATGGAAATCGTTTGCTGTGGGCATGTGAAAGTTTTATGGCCATCCTTAGCATCTATTCTCAATTTGGCCAGGAATATCAGTGCAAAAGCGACCTTCTGTTGATTTAAAAGTTTCTTGCATTCCTTGAATCGATCACGTTTCTCTCATTGAATTCGCAAAGTCTGGGAGCAAGAAAATGGTGTGGTTTTTCCAAGCAAGCCTTCATTAACTCATTGCCTCGAGTAACACAAGATCTTTATTGTATGATCTCCAGAATTGATTGGGGCCTGCCTCGCTCTGCAGATAACTAAGCGGGAACCCTGTGAGCTCGCTCAATTTCCAGCTTATGGCCTGATATGTCGAGCAGTTTCGGAAGGAGCCAATCCAGGAATTTCACCATATCCTGTCCCACTTTGCTCTCTGGAATTCTGATGATATGGATGTTATTCCACTGGCTACGGTACTCCATGTCCTCCAACTTCTCCCAGACATGCTCCAAATCCACCTTGGTCGCTAGCGGATTAGCAGATAATTCCCCCTCCGATGACTCCAGATAATCAATCCGTTTCTCGACATCCCCCACTCTTGTAACCACCTCAGTGAACTTCGCCTCCATGACTGTGATCGATCGACATATCACAGCAAGAACCTCCAAGTCAGCAACAACCTTCTTTAGCATTGCAGACATGTTCAACATCTCTCGCCGCATTTTTCGCACTTCCCCGACTAAATCGACTCCCAGGTTTGCGGCCTGCTCAGGGTCGTCTGCATGAGCACGTAAGTGTATTTTAATGTCTCCAGAGCCTGAGGATTTTGAATTCTTTGACGTTTTTAAGACAGCATGTCAAATTCCATCTTTAAGATATATTATTCGTTCAGGCAACTCACAATCAGTCACTTTTGAAAACATGCAGTTTTGCACATCCCTAATGCAAGAATGCTTTTATGAACGATTTACACAGAAATGCATTATACTTGTTTTTCATGGCTGCTTTTGGTAATGCTTTCACTTACAATGTTCGCTGTTTTCCCACAATTTCTCAGATTCTGAATAGTATACATCGAGGTGACGTTTTCCATTGAAACTCCATTCACCATAACTATTTGATCCCGTGATCTGTGGGCAATAAATCATGAAAGAAGGTGAGCCTCTATCACAAAAATATACTGCCAAATGTTTGAGTATGTTAGTGTTTTGTCTTATACACAAACATGTCAGGTTAGACAGAATTAGAAAGGATGAGTGGAAGTAGTGTAGATCTGAACGTAGGAGAAGAGGATGCCGATACTCACTGAAGTCGGCCCATGGCTGGTCCACTGGGAATCACATCAGAGACCATTACGGCTGAGTCCCTACTTACTGGGTTGGGGTTGTCTAGCCCACCTGACACAGCAAAACCGAAACCAACCTTGGAGTCCTGGGAACAAAAGAAAGAATGAAAAAACATTATGAACACAAGAAAAATAAAAAACAAAAAGGAAAAATTTAAAGAACAAAATAATATAAAAATATAATAAAAGAACAAACAAAAGAAACAATAAACAAGTGCAAAAAATGCAAGACAGAAAAAAGTATGAAAGGATAAAAAAGAACAAATGAATAATGACAAAACGAATGAATAAAAACAAATTATGAACAAAGAAAAAGCAAACAAAAAAATGTATTCAAGAATGAAAAAAGAACAAAAAACAAATAAAAAAACAAACAAAAGAACAAACCAAAAATTATAAACCACAGAACAAAAGCAAATTAAAGAATGAAAAGAAACAATGAACAAATGGAAAATAATAAAAATGCAAGAACAAAAAGTAACAAACACATTTTTGAAAAAATATATATATTAAAAACTTTTCTTTTAAAAAGAATGAAACTAACAAAAGAAAGAAAGAAAGAAAAAAAGAAAGAAAAGGCTGTACATTAGCACAATCCTCCAGAAGTGCACCACATGACCCCAAACCTGACATTCCAAAATTTGGGCATGTCTTAGTGACAGGTAGAAAAAACTCTTGCGACAATCATGGTTTCACAATTGCTTTCAATCCAACTCAACATTGAATTGTTCAGGAAACTCTACCTGGTGTAACATTCTGTGACACACCTGTACAGAGCTAGACACAGGTGTGATGAAGGTGAATTGAACCCTTGATTCACAACTTACTTTCGTTAACGTGACTGTGTGCTGCTCCCATATCGTCATCTCTTCCATGTCTGCTTTCTGAAACAATAAAGAAACTGTTACATTTACTTACGTAATATCAACAAACCACAACATTCCATTGGAAACTTTATTAACTACCATCTAAACAAACTAGTTTATTCTAAAGGTTTTTGTTATTGTGTGCCTCGCTTCTTTCTTACGTCTAAAACACTGTTGTTTGTCAGCTGGCTCAGTAGGAGAAGGAATGACTCTAGCAAAGCATGCTCCCACTTGCAGAATTCCTGCCATACAGGTACATGGGGGGTGGAGCAAGAGCGTGACAACAGTGATACCTGACACTTCCTCACCACCGGCTCACCAAAACCAATAAACAGTCTGACAATAAACAACTCTCGATAGCCATTCATTGTGTAGCTAAAATCATTGGCATGCCATTTGATTTTGAAACTGATCAACAGGGAGTCCAACAAAAATGTAGAGTGGCCAACAGGCTATATGATGACCTATATTTCCAATACTAGTAAATTGTGACTTTTAATGCCATTATCAGTTCAACAGGATTATATTTGTCAAATATTCAGACAGTAGAGTGCCAGATTATTTTCCAAAGTTTACATTAATTATGGTTGGTATCTTGGTACATGATTATCTTCAAACAAGGCATTGAATTTGATTTCAAATATTTTTTTAACCTCTGCCAAACTTTTTTGCCCTATGTGTTCAAAGACCTGCAGCCATCAGGACACACTTTTCGAGCTGTTTCTATTGGACCAGAGAATTCCTGGAAAGCTTCCCATAGTTTTATTGGCTGCTTTCAACACACAAAGGTCAATTATGTGGCTTGTTGAAGACCTGCCATTACTTTGTGCTATAGACAACCTTATTCATTGAAGAAGTGACCCAAGCCATTTCTAGGAACCCGACATTTGGGGGAGGGCTCGATTGACTTGGGCTAGGAAGTAGAGGTTGACCGATATATCATTTTTACTGATTAATCTGCACTGATTGATTTTGAAACTATCGGTTCTCAGCAAAAATCAATGCCGATAGCTGCAGATTTAATTCCTGTTTTATTCCTCAGTGGCCAGTGCAGGTGGTAATACATTTAATGTCCAAACTCTGAAAATAAAGTAGAACATTAAAATACTACACTGACAATCACAGTTGTTTTATGAAACAAATTTATGAGGTTTGTGCTAAACTATCTATAGTGCATGGATTCTTTTTTTCCCCCAATGATAATTAGGGCCCAAGCACAAAGTGCGTAGGACCCTATTGTTTTCGTTAGGATTATTATTATTATTATTATTTTTTTTACGACTTACGGGGCACTTTTGGGGCTCTTAACATGCTCAAAAACTCTTGAAACTTTGCACACGGGTCAGAACCTGCGGTCATTAGGGCCGGGCTGAAGCTCGTACCCGGGCGTGGCAGAAACAGTGTCCGAAAACTTGGTCTATAACTCAAACACGCTTGCATGTAATAATATGAAACTCGCTACACATATAGATCTCATCGTTTCATATATCCTTCATACTTTTACTTTTTACCCCAGACCAACAGGAAACCGTCTATTTAGGGTTGTTTGAAAAACGCACGCAATGGAATTTGGAATATTCCTCCCAGAGAACTCCACCAATCGCCACCAAACTCGGTCAGCATGATGTCAAGACATTGAGCATGAAAAATTGCCGGCAGATTTTTGATATCTCTAACGGTTTGGCCGTGGCGAGGAAGCGAAATGATGGCGAAGCGAGAAACAGTCAGAGTGTTATAACTTCTGCATACATTAATTGATCTCGATGAAACTTCAGCGGTGTGTTCGCTGTAAGAGGCCGATCGCATGGATGTGACTATTGTGAGTCAAAGTTATAGCGCCACCAACTGGCAGAAGGAAGTGTGTCACTTTCAAAATGCTTTAAAATCACCCACTTATTGTTACACGATTTACTTCAAACTTTATGTGTATAATGTAAACACCGGCAGATGTAGACGTGTGAAAGGATTATTGATATCTTAAATACTGTTGTTGTGGCAGCTCTTCAAACTTGAATTTTCTTTTTGATGCCTGGTGCAGGGGCTCAGTAGCGCCACCTTCAGACAAAAGTGGGGTATTGGTTTCATACTTTGACCTAGAGTCAGATATTTTGGTTTGAATGTGGAACACATTGCAAATGAACTTTGAAGCTCCAAAAGCACACAAAGGAAGCATAAAAGCAAGGAAGTGTGTTATAAATTTTGCATATATTAACTGATCTCGATGAAACTTCAGCAGTGTGTCACATGGATGTGACTACTGTGAGTCAAAGTTATAGCGCCACCAACTGGCAGAAGGAAGTGTGTCACTTTCAAAATGCTTTGAAATCACCCCTTATGTCTCAATTGAACAAACAGTTGATAAAGAAATCGGGTATCAATATATTGAATTATGAATTATTGCAGTGATCAACTTTAATGTCCGGTTAAGATGAAAATAAACTATTGCTCTGTCTAAGCCATTATCTTTCTGAAACACATCACAAAAACTTACAGAAACTGATAACACAAACATGATGTTGGAAATATACACTTATCAGAATAGTTATATTAAACTTCAGTCTATTTCAGTTAAAGCCATTTCAGTTATAAAGCTGTCTCATGTAATTTCTCCTTTAATTCTGTAATATAACCACTAGGTGGAGTTCTAAGCCTATTTTCTGTATTCTCGTTGTTTTAACGTATGAAGAAGACTTGTACATGTTGTTGAGAACGCAGTAAAGTGTGACGCATATTTCGCTCTGTGAGTTTTATGAGTACTCCGAGTCTTTATTAAAACCAACACATGAAACATATGTCTAAAGAAAGTAGGGATGGGCTGATCGATCCGAACGTATCAAAACGTCCGAGAATGATGATCAAATTTCAAAATGCTTTGAAATCACACTCTTATTTTTATTGTAAACCTGTGATAAAACATATATGCTTGTGTTTTACATTTTTAAGAAAACAAAAAAATGGCAGCAAACAACCACTTTTATAATTATTGTTTTGCGATTTTTGCGATTGATTTTCTTTCTGATTAATTTTCTGATAAATCTACCATTTGTTGTTGAAATGACGTAGTTCCAACGGAGTGCGAAGTGGAGGGCGGTCCACCTTCTTCATGTAGCCAATCAGATGAGCTAATCGCTAACTCTCGATTTACTCTTATCTGATTGGTTTAAAAACACGCCAGTCACCAGAACACATCTTCAACATAATTTGGCTCAGACCCGTTCTCGTTGCTGCAATGGTACTTTTAATAATGCACACATGCATGTTAAATAATAAATAAATAAAAGAACAAATGAATAAATAAATGAATAAATAAACCATGATTACTTAAGGTTACAAATACACACACACACACACACACTCCATCATTGCAATCTTGACATCGCAGCCTGTTCATTATATCCGCAATAAAATATAATAATAAAATAGTAAACCTAACATATAAAAATTACTCTGTTTAAATTAGGGCTGGGCGATAAAACGATCTCGATATGGCTTCGCGATAATATTTATTTAGACTACGATGATAAACTTTTGACATGTTTACTCGATATGGATAGACCTAACAGCCTATTACAAAGCAGAAATAAACGGACAACAGCCAGTCAGAACGCAGATTTTGGCTTGTGCGTCTAAGTACACGCCCATTTGCTAGCAGAGCACTGTTTGAGCTACCGGCAGTGAAGAAAGTGAGTGTAAAGAAAAAATGAGTGGAAACGACGAACTCGAACTATCTTCCAAAGCTGAGGAAATTGTTGACAAAAAAGGTAACAAGACGTCAATTATATGGAAGTGGTTTGGATATCTGAAAAGCGACGACGCGCAAATAAAGACGGTCTGCGAAATATGCCGTCGGTCGGTGATAACCAAGACGGGAAACACAAATAAAACCTTTTCGGTCACCTGAAAAGGTACCATCCCAACGACCACACCGAGGTATGAAAATGCGGGCCCATGTTAATGTTACTCCGTCCAAAAGTTTTGCAGACTAGTCTTTCTGGCAAAAAACCTATAATAGGGTAATTAGGGTTACATGAGCACTACCTAAAAGGTGTAGCATAGTGACTGGTTTACAATGTTTACATTTTGCACTTTTTACTCAGATTGCTACCTCTAAAACATTTGAGATATTTAAAACCAGTACACAATTAATATTTTATTTATCTGACAGTTAAGTACTTAAATCTGCCAGGGACTTTGTGGTTCACTTGTTAGTGGTGCTTGCAAAGCATCACTATTGTAATCTCACATACTTATTATTATACTTTTTATTTTTATTTTTATTAGTGGTGCTTGCAAAGCATCACTATTGTAATCTCACATACTTATTATTATACTTTTTATTTTTATTTTTATTTTTATTTTTATATCTCTTAACAAAACTTCGGCACCTAACTCGTCCCACGACCGTTTGGCGTAGACCCACGAATGAGGTGTCAAATCGAACGACCTATTGAGGACACGTGTGCTATGACTTTTATATGTGATCGGGTACGGTATTTGCCCCAGGGGCAAAAAAGCGGCCGAAAAATCCCATAGACTTAACATTGAGACAAACTTTGACGCGTCACAGCTCCAAGCTGAGGATTTCAGTAGAAACGTGTGATTTGCCACATTTGAAGAGGCTGGCAGGCTCTGTAAGAGCATACCTCAATATGGGGTAAAAGTTGCACCCCAGGGGGCAGGAGCTGCCCAAAATGCCCCAATTGACTTATAATGGTGTAGGACGGCCCATGAAATGAAAAGGCATAGGGATTTGTATTGAACATAGCTCTGGATCACAGTGTCATAGAGACGAGGGGTGGGCTCATTTTACTCAGACGACCAATCAGTCTCTCAGGATCATTGTGAAGCTATCAAGCCACGCCCTAGCAACCATTAAGAGCACCTTAGCAACAAGTCCCATAGACTTCTATTGAAACAGATCAAAGGGATATCTCCGGATAGAAGTGTCATAGAAACACAAGGGTGGTCTCGCTTTGACTCGGGACAGCAAACAGCCAATCATGCATCAAATCAACACTTCCTAGCCCCTCCCTAGCAACCATTGTCGAGCACCTTAACAACCAAAATCCATAGAGGGATATCTTCCATTCTGAATGTCACAGAGGCATGGGAGTTGGTTTATATCATTCATACTGACAAGCAGCCTTTGGAGATTCATGATTGGCAGCTGCCAAGCCACTCCCTAGCAACTAAACAGAGTACCCTAGCAACCGTTTAGCAGTAACTATATCTCTGCACCAGAAAATCAGAGAGACTTCTGGGTTGATTTATTTCAATCAGGATGGCAAGGAGACTTGATTAGTATCACTATGGTAACTGCCTAGCAACCAGATGGGGTTACCCTAGCAACCGAGAAACAAATCACATATCTCTGCACCACAAAAGAGTACAGACTTCCGGGTTGATTTATTTCAATCAGGATGGCAAGGAGACTTGATTAGTATCACTATGGTAACTGCCTAGCAACCAGATGGGGTTACCCTAGCAACCGAGTAACAAATCACATATCTCTGCATCAGAAAAACGTAGAGACTTCCGGGTTGACTTATTTCAATCAGGATGGCAAGGACACTTGATTAGTATCACTATGGTAACTGCCTAGCAACCAGATGGGGTTACCCTAGCAACCGAGTAACAAATCACATATCTCTGCATCAGAAAAACATAGAGACTTCCGGGTTGACTTATTTCAATCAGGATGGCAAGGACACTTGATTAGTATCACTATGGTAACTGCCTAGCAACCAGATGGGGTTACCCTAGCAACCGAGTAACAAATCACATATCTCTGCATCAGAAAAACGTAGAGACTTCCGGGTTGACTTATTTCAATCAGGATGGCAAGGACACTTCATTAGTATCACTATGATAACTGCCTAGCAACCACATGGGGTTACCCTAGCAACCGAGTAACAAATCACATATCTCTGCATCAGAAAACATAGAGACTTCCGGGTTGACTTATTTCAATCAGGATGGCAAGGAGACTTCATTAGTATCACTATGGTAACTGCCTAGCAACCAGATGGGGTTACCCTAGCAACCGAGTAACAAATCACATATCTCTGCATCAGAAAACATAGAGACTTCCGGGTTGACTTATTTCAATCAGGATGGCAAGGACACTTGATTAGTATCACTATGGTAACTGCCTAGCAACCAGATGGGGTTACCCTAGCAACCGAGTAACAAATCACATATCTCTGCACCAGAAAACAGTACAGACTTCCGGGTTGACTTATTTCACTCAGGATGGCAAGGAGCACTTGTATTAGTATCACCTATGGTAACTGCCTAGCAACCAGATGGGCTTACCCTAGCAACCGAGTAACAAATCACATATCTCTGCATCACAAAAACGTACAGACTTCCGGGTTGACTTATTTCAATCAGGATGGCAAAGAGACTTCATTAGTATCACTATGGTAACTGCCTAGCAACCAGATGGGGTTACCCTAGCAACCGAGTAACAAATCACATATCTCTGCATCACAAAAACGTAGAGACTTCTGGGTTGATTTATTTATCACCATGATTTTTGTTCTTTTCAAGTTACAACATGCTGTTTGACGAGTTTTGCCACGACAAGCACCACTCACATTTTCTTCAGGAAATGTACCTATCTAGTTTTTATTTTTATATCTCTTAACAAAACTTCGGCACCTAACTCGTCCCGCACCGTTTGGCGTAGACCCACGAATGAGGTGTCAAATCGAACGGCCTATTGAGGACACGTGTGCTATGACTTTTATAGTGTATCGGGGTACGGTATTTGCCCCAGGGGCAAAAAAGCGCCTAAAAATCCCATTGACTTAACATTGAGACAAACTTTGACGCGTCACAGCTCCGAAGCGAGGATTTCGCAGAAACGTGTGATTTGCCACATTTGAAGAGGCTGGCAGGCTCTGTAAGAGCATACCTCAATATGGGGTAAAAGTTGCACCCCTGGGGGCAGGAGCTGCCCAAAGTTGCCCCCATTGACTTACAATGGTGTAGGACTGCCCATGAAATAGGGATTTTTATTATACATAGCTCTGGCTCACAGTGTCATAGAGACAAGGGGCCTGCCTCATTTTACTAAGACGACCAATCAGTCTCTCAGGATCATTGCAAAGCTATCAAGCCACGCCCTAGCAACCATTTAGAGGACCTTAGCAACAAGTCCCATAGACTTCTAATGAAAGAGATCAAAGGGATATCTCCGGCTAGAAGTGTCATACCAACACAAGGGTGGTCTCGTTTGACTCGGGCAGCAAACAGCCAATCATGAATCACCTCAACACTTCCTAGCCCCTCCCTAGCAACTATTGTCGAGCACCTTAGCAACCAAAATCCATAGAGGGATATCTTCCATTCTGAATGTCACAGAGGCATGGGAGTTGATTTATGTCATTCATACTGACAAGCAGCCTTTGAATTTCATGATTGGCAGCTGCCAAGCCACTCCCTAGCAACTACACATAGTACCCTAGCAACCGAGTAACAAATCACATATCTCTACACCAGAAAATAGTACAGACTTCTGGGTTGATTTATTTCACTCAGGATGGCAAGGAAACTTGATTACTATCACTATGGAAACTGCCTAGCAACCAGATGGGGTTACCCTAGCAACCGAGTAACAAATCACATATCTCTGCACCAGAAAATAGTAGAGACTTCCGGTTGACTTATTTCAATAAGGATGGCAAGGAGACTTCATTACTATCACTATGGTAACTGCCTAGCAACCAGATGGGTTTACCCTAGCAACCGAAAGTAACAAATCACATATCTCTGCATCAGAAAACGTAGAGACTTCTGGGTTGATTTATTTATGACCATAATTTTTGTTCTTTTCAAGCATGCTATTTGATCTAGTTTTGCCACGGCAAGCACCACTCACATTTTCTTCAGGAAATGTACCTATCTAGTTAGTGGTGCTTGCAAAGCATCACTATTGTAATCTCACATACTTATTATTATACTTTTATTTTATTTTTATTTTTATTTTTATATCTCTTAACAAAACTTCGGCACCTAACTCGTCCCAAGACCGCTTGGCATGAGACCCACCTAATGAGGTGTCAAATCGAACGGCCTATTGAGGACACGTGTGCTATGACTTTTATAGTTTATCGGGGTACGGTATTTGCCCCAGGGGCAAAAAAGCGCCTAAAAATCCCATTGACTTAACATTGAGACAAACTTTGACGCGTCACAGCTCCGAGCGAGGATTTCGCAGAAACGCAGTGATTTGCCACATTTGAAGAGGCTGGCAGGCTCTGTAAGAGCATACCTCAATATGGGGTAAAAGTTGCACCCCTGGGGGGCAGGAGCTGCCCAAAGTTGCCCCCATTGACTTACAATGGTGTAGGACGGCCCATGAAATAGGGATTTTTATTAAACATAGCTCTGGATCACAGTGTCATAGAGACAAGGGGCCTGCCTCATTTTACTAAGACGACCAATCAGTCTCTCAGGATCATTGCAAAGCTATCAAGCCACGCCCTAGCAACCATTTAGAGGACCTTAGCAACAAGTCCCATATACTTCTAATGAAAGAGATCAAAGGGATATCTCCGCTAGAAGTGTCATACCAACACAAGGGTGGTCTCGCTTGACTCGGGCAGCAAACAGCCAATCATGAATCACCTCAACACTTCCTAGCCCCTCCCTAGCAACTATTGTCGAAAGCACCTTAGCAACCAAAATCCATAGAGGGATATCTTCCATTCTGAATGTCACAGAGGCATGGGAGTTGATTTATGTCATTCATACTGACAAGCAGCCTTTGGAATTTCATGATTGGCAGCTGCCAAGCCACTCCCTAGCAACTACACATAGTACCCTAGCAACCGAGTAACAAATCACATATCTCTACACCAGAAAATAGTACAGACTTCTGGGTTGATTTATTTCACTCAGGATGGCAAGGAAACTTGATTACTATCACTATGGAAACTGCCTAGCAACCAGATGGGGTTACCCTAGCAACCGAAAGTAACAAATCACATATCTCTGCACCAGAAAATAGTAGAGACTTCCGGGTTGACTTATTTCAATAAGGATGGCAAGGAGACTTCATTACTATCACTATGGTAACTGCCTAGCAACCAGATGGGTTTACCCTAGCAACCGAGTAACAAATCACATATCTCTGCATCAGAAAAACGTAGAGACTTCTGGGTTGATTTATTTATGACCATAATTTTTGTTCTTTTCAAGCATGCTATTTGATCTAGTTTTGCCACGGCAAGCACCACTCACATTTTCTTCAGGAAATGTACCTATCTAGTTAGTGGTGCTTGCAAAGCATCACTATTGTAATCTCACATACTTATTTTTATTTTTCTTCTTTTTATTATTATTCTATCTCCGTACAAAACTTCGGCACCTAACTCGTCCCAAGCACCGCTTGGCGTAGACCCACAAATGAGGTGTCAAATCGAACGGCCTATTGAGGACACGTGTGCTATGACTTTTATAAGTTTATCGGGTACGGTATTTGCCCCAGGGGCAAAAAAGCGGCCGAAAAATCCCATAGACTTAACATTGTGACAAACTTTGAGCGCCACAGCTCCGAGCTAGGATTTCACAGAAACGCAGTGATTTGCCACATTTGAAGAGGCTGGCAGGCTCTGTAAGAGCATACCTCAATATGGGGTAAAAGTTGCACCCTGGGGGCAGGAGCTGCCCAAAAATGCCCCAATTGACTTATAATGGTGTAGGACGGCCCATGAAATGAAAAGGCATAGGGATTTGTATTGAACATAGCTCTGGATCACAGTGTCATAGAGACGAGGGGTGGGCTCATTTTACTCAGACGACCAATCAGTCTCTCAGGATCATTGTGAAGCTATCAAGCCACGCCCTAGCAACCATTAAGAGCACCTTAGCAACAAGTCCCATAGACTTCTATTGAAACAGATCAAAGGGATATCTCCGGATAGAAGTGTCATAGAAACACAAGGGTGGTCTCGCTTGACTCGGGACAGCAAACAGCCAATCATGCATCAAATCAACACTTCCTAGCCCCTCCCTAGCAACCATTGTCGAGCACCTTAACAACCAAAATCCATAGAGGGATATCTTCCATTCTGAATGTCACAGAGGCATGGGAGTTGGTTTATATCATTCATACTGACAAGCAGCCTTTGGAGATTCATGATTGGCAGCTGCCAAGCCACTCCCTAGCAACTAAACAGAGTACCCTAGCAACCGCTTAGCAGTAACTATATCTCTGCACCACAAAATCAGAGAGACTTCTGGGTTGATTTATTTCAATCAGGATGGCAAGGAGACTTGATTAGTATCACTATGGTAACTGCCTAGCAACCACATGGGGTTACCCTAGCAACCGAGTAACAAATCACATATCTCTGCATCAGAAAAACGTAGAGACTTCCGGGTTGACTTATTTCAATCAGGATGGAAAGGACACTTCATTAGTATCACTATGGTAACTGCCTAGCAACCAGATGGGCTTACCCTAGCAACCGAGTAACAAATCACATATCTCTGCATCACAAAAACATAGAGACTTCCGGGTTGACTTATTTCAATCAGGATGGCAAGGACACTTCATTAGTATCACTATGGTAACTGCCTAGCAACCAGATGAGCTTACCCTAGCAACCGAGTAACAAATCACATATCTCTGCATCAGAAACACGTAGAGACTTCCGGGTTGACTTATTTCAATCAGGATGGCAAGGACACTTGATTAGTATCACTATGGTATCTGCCTAGCAACCAGATGGGCTTACCCTAGCAACCGAAAGTAACAAATCACATATCTCTGCATCACAAAAACATAGAGACTTCCGGGTTGACTTATTTCAATCAGGATGGCAAGGACACTTGATAAGTATCACTATGTTAACTGCCTAGCAACCAGATGGGGTTACCCTAGCAACCGAGAAACAAATCACATATCTCGGCACCAGAAAAGAGTACAGACTTCCGGGTTGATTTATTTCAATCAGGATGGCAAGGACACTTGATTACTATCACTATGGTAACTGCCTAGCAACCAGATGGGGTTACCCTAGCAACCGAGAAACAAATCACATATCTCGGCACCAGAAAAGAGTACAGACTTCCGGGTTGATTTATTTCAATCAGGATGGCAAGGAGACTTGATTAGTATCACTATGGTAACTGCCTAGCAACCAGATGGGGTTACCCTAGCAACCGAAGTAACAAATCACATATCTCTGCATCAGAAAAACGTAGAGACTTCCGGGTTGACTTATTTCAATCAGGATGGCAAGGAGACTTGATTAGTATCACTATGGTAACTGCCTAGCAACCAGATGGGGTTACCCTAGCAACCGAGTAACAAATCACATATCTCTGCATCAGAAAACGTAGAGACTTCCGGGTTGACTTATTTCAATCAGGATGGCAAGGAGACTTGATTAGTATCACTATGGTAACTGCCTAGCAACCAGATGGGGTTACCCTAGCAACCGAGTAACAAATCACATATCTCTGCACCAGAAAACAGTACAGATTTTTGGGTTGAATTATTTCACTCAGGATGGAAAGGAGCCATGTATTGTATTACCTTGCTAACTGCATAGCAACCACATGGGCTTACCCTAGCAACCTAGTAACAAATCACATATTTCTGCACCAGAAAATTATACAGACTTCTGGGTTGATTTATTTATGACCACAATTTCTGTTCTTTTCAAGCAGGCTATTTGACGTAGTTTTGCCACGGCAAGCACCACTCACATTTTCTTCAGGAAATGTACCTATCTAGTTAGTGGTGCTTGCAAAGCATCACTATTGTAATCTCACATACTTATTTTTATTTTTATTTTCTTTTTATTATTATTCTATCTCCGTACAAAACTCGCACCTAACTCGTCCCGCACCGCTTACGTAGACCCACATAATGAGGTGTCAAATCGAACGGCCTATTGAGGACACGTGTGCTATGACTTTTATAGTTTATCGGGTACGGTATTTGCCCCAGGGGCAAAAAAGCGCCTAAAAATCCCATAGACTTAACATTGAGACAAACTTTGAGCGCCACAGCTCCAAGCTTAGGATTTCACAGAAACGTGTGATTTGCCACATTTGAAGAGGCTGGCAGGCTCTGTAAGAGCATACCTCAATATGGGGTAAAAGTTGCACCCCTGGGGGCAGGAGCTGCCCAAAAATGCCCCAATTGACTTATAATGGTGTAGGACGGCCCATGAAATGAAAAGGCATAGGGATTTGTATTGAACATAGCTCTGGATCACAGTGTCATAGAGACCAGGGGTGGGCTCATTTTACTCAGACGACCAATCAGTCTCTCAGGATCATTGTGAAGCTATCAAGCCACGCCCTAGCAACCATTAAGAGCACCTTAGCAACAAGTCCCATAGACTTCTATTGAAACAGATCAAAGGGATATCTCCGGATAGAAGTGTCATAGAAACACAAGGGTGGTCTCGCTTGACTCGGGACAGCAAACAGCCAATCATGCATCAAATCAACACTTCCTAGCCCCTCCCTAGCAACCATTGTCGAAGCACCTTAACAACCAAAATCCATAGAGGGATATCTTCCATTCTGAATGTCACAGAGGCATGGGAGTTGGTTTATATCATTCATACTGACAAGCAGCCTTTGGAGATTCATGATTGGCAGCTGCCAAGCCACTCCCTAGCAACTAAACAGAGTACCCTAGCAACCGCTTAGCAGTAACTATATCTCTGCACCAGAAAATCAGAGAGACTTCTGGGTTGATTTATTTCAATCAGGATGGCAAGGAGACTTGATTAGTATCACTATGGTAACTGCCTAGCAACCAGATGGGGTTACCCTAGCAACCAAGTAACAAATCACATATCTCTGCATCAGAAAACGTAGAGACTTCCGGGTTGACTTATTTCAATCAGGATGGCAAGGACACTTCATTAGTATCACTATGGTAACTGCCTAGCAACCAGATGGGCTTACCCTAGCAACCGAGTAACAAATCACATATCTCTGCATCACAAAAACATAGAGACTTCCGGGTTGACTTATTTCAATCAGGATGGCAAGGACACTTCATTAGTATCACTATGGTAACTGCCTAGCAACCAGATGAGCTTACCCTAGCAACCGAGTAACAAATCACATATCTCTGCATCAGAAAAACGTAGAGACTTCCGGGTTGACTTATTTCAATCAGGATGGCAAGGACACTTCATTAGTATCACTATGGTAACTGCCTAGCAACCAGATGGGCTTACCCTAGCAACCGAGTAACAAATCACATATCTCTGCATCACAAAAACATAGAGACTTCCGGGTTGACTTATTTCAATCAGGATGGCAAGGAGACTTCATTAGTATCACTATGGTAACTGCCTAGCAACCAGATGGGCTTACCCTAGCAACCGAGTAACAAATCACATATCTCTGCATCACAAAAACATAGAGACTTCCGGGTTGATTTATTTTAATCAGGATGGCCAGGAGACTTGATTAGTATCACTATGGTAACTGCCTAGCAACCAGATGGAGTTACCCTAGCAACCCGAGCAACATATCACATATCTCTGCACCAGAACACACTACAGACTTCCGGGTTGACTTATTTCACTCAGGATGGAAAGGAGCCATGTATTGTATTACCTTGGTAACTGCATAGCAACCACACGGGCTTACCCTAGCAACCGAGTAACAAATCACATATTTCTGCACCAGAACATCGTACACATTTCTGGGTTGGTTTATTTATGACCATAATTTTTGTTATTTTCAAGTTACAACATGCTGTTTGATCTAGTTTTGCCACGGCAAGCACCACTCACATTTTCTTCAGGAAATGTACCCATCTAGTTATTTTATTTTTATTATATCTCTTAACAAAACTTCGGCACCTAACTCGTCCCAAGACCGCTTGGCGTAGACCCACTAATGAGGTATCAAATCGAACGGCCTATTGAGGACACGTGTGCTATGACTTTTATAAGTTTATCGGGTACGGTATTTGCCCCAGGGGCAAAAAAGCGCCGAAAAATCCCATAGACTTAACATTGAGACAAACTTTGACGCGCCACAGCTCCAAGCTAGGATTTCAGTAGAAACGCAGTGATTTGCCACATTTGAAGAGGCTGGCAGGCTCTGTAAGAGCATACCTCAATATGGGGTAAAAGTTGCACCCCTGGGGGCAGGAGCTGCCCAAAAATGCCCCAATTGACTTATAATGGTGTAGGACGGCCCATGAAATGAAAAGGCATAGGGATTTGTATTGAACATAGCTCTGGATCACAGTGTCATAGAGACGAGGGGGTGGGCTCATTTTACTCAGACAACCAATCAGTCTCTCTGGATCATTGTGAAGCTATCAAGCCACGCCCTAGCAACCATTAAGAGCACCTTAGCAACAAGTCCCATAGACTTCTATTGAAAAAGATCAAAGGGATATCTCCGGATAGAAGTGTCATAGAAACACAAGGGTGGTCTCTGCTTGACTCGGACAGCAAACAGCCAATCATGCATCACTTCAACACTTCCTAGCCCCTCCCTAGCAACCATTGTCGAGCACCTTAACAACCAAAATCCATAGAGGGATATCTTCCATTCTGAATGTCACAGAGGCATGGGAGTTGGTTTATATCATTCATACTGACAAGCAGCCTTTGGAGATTCATGATTGGCAGCTGCCAAGCCACTCCCTAGCAACTACACAGAGTACCCTAGCAACCGCTTAGCAGTAACTATATCTCTGCACCAGAAAATCAGAGAGACTTCTGGGTTGATTTATTTCAATCAGGATGGCAAGGAGACTTGATAAGTATCACTATGTTAACTGCCTAGCAACCAGATGGGGTTACCCTAGCAACCGAGTAACAAATCACATATCTCTGCATCAGAAAAACGTAGAGACTTCCGGGTTGACTTATTTCAATCAGGATGGCAAGGACACTTCATTAGTATCACTATGGTAACTGCCTAGCAACCAGATGGGCTTACCCTAGCAACCGAGTAACAAATCACATATCTCTGCATCACAAAAACATAGAGACTTCCGGGTTGACTTACTTCAATCAGGATGGCAAGGAGACTTCATTAGTATCACTATGGTAACTGCCTAGCAACCAGATGGGCTTACCCTAGCAACCGAGTAACAAATCACATATCTCTGCATCAGAAAACGTAGAGACTTCCGGGTTGACTTATTTCAATAAGGATGGCAAGGACACTTGATTAGTATCACTATGGTATCTGCCTAGCAACCAGATGGGGTTACCCTAGCAACCGAGTAAAAAATCACATATCTCTGCATCACAAAAACATAGAGACTTCCGGGTTGACTTATTTCAATCAGGATGGCAAGGAGACTTCATTAGTATCACTATGGTAACTGCCTAGCAACCAGATGGGCTTACCCTAGCAACCGAGTAACAAATCACATATCTCTGCATCAGAAAAACGTAGAGACTTCCGGGTTGACTTATTTCAATAAGGATGGCAAGGACACTTGATTAGTATCACTATGGTATCTGCCTAGCAACCAGATGGGGTTACCCTAGCAACCGAGTAAAAAATCACATATCTCTGCATCACAAAAACATAGAGACTTCCGGGTTGATTTATTTTAATCAGGATGGCCAGGAGACTTGATTAGTATCACTATGGTAACTGCCTAGCAACCAGATGGAGTTACCCTAGCAACCGAGCAACATATCACATATCTCTGCACCAGAACACACTACAGACTTCCGGGTTGACTTATTTCACTCAGGATGGAAAGGAGCCATGTATTGTATTACCTTGGTAACTGCATAGCAACCACACGGGCTTACCCTAGCAACCGAGTAACAAATCACATATTTCTGCACCAGAAAATCGTACAGACTTCTGGGTTGATTTATTTATGACCATAATTTTTGTTCTTTTCCAGTTACAACATGCTGTTTGATCGAGTTTTGCCACGGCAAGCACCACTCACATTTTCTTCAGGAAATGTACCTATCTAGTTTACATTTGTTGTCTTGGTTGTACCTCTGCAAACATTTTGAAATGTTTGCTGCCCTGCCAAAGAAATTTGATGTGATAGTACTGTAGTCACAGCTTTTAGTTTGATATTTTATAATCAGTTACAAGGCAAGCTAACTTGCATTGTTTTGTCAAGGCAGATAAAGCATGTTTGCTAAAAGTAAAATGTTAACATTTAGATTTAAAATGTATCAATATTCTTTATAACAAAATATATTCTCAACCAATCCATGTTTGCACAGTTAAATGTTTGCATTGTTATTTATTTATGTTAATAAACTATATAGTTCAACTATTGAACCTTCTGGTTTCTTCAGGCATCATTATCAGTATACTTTTCAAACGGGCAGCATTATTAAATTATATATCGTAACAAATATCGATATCGATCAATATGGAAAAAAATATCGTGATAATATATTTTGCCATATCGCCCAGCCCTAGTTTAAATAGTCAGTAGTACAATTCAGTATCATTCACAGTAAGCACCGCTCCACTGTGATGTTTCCAAGCATATTTTTAGCATGTAAAGCGGATGATTTTCTACGTCGGTATTGGAGCGTGAGTAAAGTACAAAGCCTATAATAAAGAATAGTTTAGCATCCAAATACATCGCAAATGTAAAAACATTTTGATTGTAAAGAGAGCGTTTTTTTATTCGTGTTCTGTTCTGAATATCATTCAATTTCAAGGATTTGTTGTGGAATGTTTTGAGAGTATCATCAAATAAGAATAATTCTCTCGTTTTAGTGATTCCCTAGTTATTTTTTTATAATTCTAATCAGGTAAGGCAAGTAATATTCTCTGTGTCTTTATATAAATAAACCAAAACAAAAAGTTTGAGCACCGCTGCTTTATGGCATGTTTTGGATTGTGGTCAGCACAGAAAACAGCGTATCGATTCTTAAATGGTTTGAAAGTTATATTGAAATGCTTACAAAGGAATGGATAAGAGGAATCGACATTTTTATTTAAAAACAAGTCATCTGAAACCTGACATCAAGTAAGGTGAGGAACAACGAATTTCACACACTTGGAAAATGCTTTTATTTGAATGAGTGAATGTGGCTCTTAAAAGAGCCATTGTTGCTGCCCTTAAAAGGACATTTGTTGCTTCATCTTCTGAGTTCCACCTGCAGAGCTTCTCGGAGGTTGCTCGGCAGAAGCTGGTTTCCTCTGGTCTCAGGTGGACTCTGTCTCTGCACAGATGGAACAAGCCGATGTTTCTGTGGTGAATGCAGCGCATCTGCCTCTCTGCCAAGAAGCCAGACATGGCGCCGTTGATCCACCGCCGGCTTCGTTCAATGCCATAGCCAGTCCTGCCAGTCTGTCCTCTCCAATTTAGACGGGGTAAAATGCCAGAAAACACCAGCCTGGTTCTGGGAAACATTTGTAAGACTTCGGTCAGGTCACTCTTTATTTCCCGAAGAAAATCGAGGCGGTTGCGCCCACCCGACACAAACTGTTCCCTCCCAGGTGAATAATGAGAATATCTGGAGCTGTAGCTTTGGCCCTGAGAGAGCGCAGAGCTGGAAACAGCTGCTCCCAGAGTCTGCCTCCTCTGCCGCCCCAGGTGATCTCACACTGAAGACCGAGGTTTCCGCCCAGGCGCTGCTCACAGAAGCGAGTATGCAGTGTGCGGATGATGGAACTGCCGACGATCCAAACACGTGAAGCCATCTCAAAGACGAGTGAGGGAATGTGATTTACAACCGGTATTTATGAGTGTTGCACGCTTGGTTCCTAAAGGTGTTACAGGCCCCACCCATTTCCAGATTCAATAATCGGCTCGTTCTTACATAGTAGAGCACGCTCGCGACATGCGCAGTCTTCAAAAACGGTGCTTTATTTATTTATGTACCGTACAAAAACGGTACATAAATAACATTTGTATGTGTTCTAAACAAAAGACACAGGTTGTACTGAATGTCAGCTTGTTTATTTGGCTCAAGATAAGGATTTATTAAGTCCACATGTCATGCAAACAAGAAATGCTTCTAACTAGGTCGAGAGCTGTCGCTGTAATGTTCGTTGGAGCTCTACAGCACACATCTTCTTCTCGACAGTCAAAGCGAGGTTATGTTACTGCCCATCGTGCACAGCAACCCTAAAGGCACGGGGGTGGCGGTGCCACCGGCTTGGGCCCGTCATCGCTGCTCGCAGCTTTAATTATTATTATTGTTTATATTTACAATTTAATATTTTTCCACCTGTTGTCATAGAGTGATTTTTAAGTCACTGCAAAATGGGCAGGTGGAAGAATCTGAAGAGAGTAAAATGTTTGAATTTGGTATGTTTTTTGACCACTTTGTTAATTTGATTCTATTTTAATTTAGTGCAAGTGCAATTTTAATTTAAAAATATTTTTGGTTTATTTCACCAAACCCACTTAAGCCTTGAGTTAGACGCATGCTTGCACAAAAAAAACCCCTTCATTGCCATGTCCATTGACTTTGCATTTATGAATTACAGTGTAGCGCTGCACTTAGTACTAACGCTTTGCGCTAATGATCATAAAATAGGGCCCATAGTGACTCACGATACAATAAATCAATATTTTAAGACAACCAAAATGTAATATTCAGTGGTTTGATAATTAGTTTAACTAATTTCTGCATTGGAGAACTGCACGTTTGCCAACAAGGTGGAGAGGATGCTAACATTTTGAATGGTTAGGACAATGTTACAAAGTAGGAAACTGCTTACCATTTGTCTTAATTTACTATTTTGAATATTATAATTTCACAAATAAAGTCGGCTCTTATAATCCAATCAGAATGATAGAGTGACTTCATATGACTAGTACTCGTTCACACTTTCCCAGGTGCTGCTGACATGATTCGTGAAATGATATTAGCTGGTAATTTTGTGCCAGGGCCAAAAAACTGTGAAATTTGGGTTTTTGTGATTAAGTTCATTTTTTTGGCCAATTATTTAAAAAGCATCTGATCACTCTGTACAATAAAACAACATGAATCAACACCACAACAACTGAAGAAGAAAACTTTGCAAAACACAAAATGTATGACATTGACAATACTTTTGGCCACGGCTGTATGTCTTACATTTCAGTTTGGATGCATCACTTTATTTCAAATCTTATTTTATACAAAATATTTTCACGTTTAAGTCATTATTGTTAATTTTGTAATAAAGTTAAGCACTATTTCCATTGAGTGGAATGTTTTCATTCATATTATTGATTATAAAAACTATTGGCTGATTATTGGCCTGTTTTGCTGCCTTAGTTATCGATATCACCAATATCCAATATTGGTCGACCTCTACTAGGTAGTAACCAAAAGCAACCATATAGAAACATGCTAAAAAAACACTCCTACCATCTTAACAACATCTTAACATTGTGGCAGCAAGTTTTGCACAGGCAAGCACCACAATCTGCCTTTGAAATTCCCACAAATAAATATGTTGTATAACAAAACTACAACTTATCCTTTCAAAAACTGCTTGGATATCTAATATGAATCACACTATAAAAAAGCTGATAAAAAACACTGAACGTCACAAAGGAAGTAGCCCACATTGAACTAACCAAGAATGCAAATATCAACAAACAGCCAATTCTAAGGAATCCCTTTCATGGAACGTGTCAGACACTAATAGTCCAGTTCTTAAATATTCCCACACACTTAATGCATACACTGACTACACTAGATTGATTATATGAAATACATTACCACATTCCATCTCCAGAGCTTTAAACATGGACAGTGCAACTAAACCATTTAATTTGCAATTAAATAAGACAATCTAAAAAGAAACTCTCAAAGTCTGCTCATAGATTTATCTAAAAAAAGCTCAAAAAGATGCAGAGAAATGTGATTTACGCCATTACTTTGTCACACTGACCCACAAACAAATTTTGCCTTTTGTGTGCTGAAGTAAAATGGAAATCTCTGCTTTCTGATTATTATTTTGCTTCTCGAGATATACTAATCATTTAAATGTTGGCTGACAAGGGGTCTGGGTAGCTCAGCGAGTATTGATGCTGACTATCACCCTTGGAGTCACGAGTTTGAATCCAGGGCATGCTGAGTGACTCCAGGTTTCCTAAGCAACCAAATTGGCCCAGATGCTAGGCAGGGCAGACATGGTCGCTATAATGTGGTTCTTTCTCTCTGTGGGGTGTGTGGTGAGTTGTGCGTGGATGCCGTGGAGAATAGCGTGAAGTCTCCACGTGCGCTACGTCTCCACTGTAACGCGCTCAACAAGCCATGTGATAAGATGTGTGGATTGACTATCTCAGACGCGGAGGCAACTAAGATTTGTTCTCTGCCACCCGGATTGAGGTGAGTCACTAAGCCACCATGAGGACTTAGAGCGCTTTGGGAATTGGGCATTCCAAATTGGGGAGAAAAGGGGAGAAAAAAACTTTGACATTTGGCTGACACTTTCCTTTTTATTTTAGATTACTGCATAAAACGCTAAATGTGTTTCTAGGTCAACAGATCACAAATTGTTTCAAAGTAAAGAGAATAAACAAACATTTAAAAAAATGAATTTGTGTTTTTTTAAGTTCAAATTTGAATTTAAAAAAGGTTGCCAGACAGTTTAATCATGGGAATCGCTCAACAGTTAAGGGTCATGGCTGCTAATGCTAACCCAGGACCTGGAAAATGATTAAAATCACAACCTTGCCCTATCAACATAGTGCCCTAAAGCAAAACACTTGGTGCCTCCTACAATTAGTGTACCAAAAATGCATCCGCTATTTTCTAACTAAACAAAAGGATGTAATATGAATCCGATTTAAAGACATTTTATCTCTTTAAAGTTACAAAGAAGCATCTAGGGATGCACCGATACAGGTATCGGCCTTGATACCACATTTTCTAAAGTACTCGTACTCGTTAAAAGTCCCCTGATACCGGGGACCGATACCACGGTGTTGTCCAAAGCGGCAGAGTTTACAACAAACTGAAAAAAATTCTTGAGTTGCACTGTCACTGTATAAAATTTTTTTAATAATTATTTATTCTGTAATATGTTGCATACAACATGCTTTTCATTTTAAATAAATGTTCTTAATTCCAAACTAGTCCCTTGTTTTTTTGTTAAATTATATGACTAAAGCTGTTACCTGTAAATTTAAATCATGTTTTTTTTATTAAGTACTCGGTATCGGTATCGGCGAGTACTGAAATGCAAGTACTCGTACTCGTTTTCCAAAAAAGTGGTATCGGTGCATCCCTAGAAGCATCACACCCAAATGCAAGTCATATTTACAGTGACATGTGTAAAGCTGTCAGTACACGGCTCAAATGACACATAACACTATTTAGTAAATTCAGGTCATGTTAGGAACATTCAACAACTAGACATTTCCTTGATAATAATACATATTCATGTACTTACCGCCCCTTTAAATCTCACTTCCATTTTCAGACAGAACTAAAGACAGGAAGTCCAGCTACCTCATTAACATTAAAGCATAAAGCAGGAAATCGAAAGTATTTGCTTCAACATAATATCTGCATTCTTCCTAAAACCTTATCAATGCCATACACGACAACAGTTCCTATAGCGCACAGTAAATATGGCAACACACAGACTGTTAACGAGGGAAAAACAATCCATGTACAAACCCACACCTGAGCCATTAGAAAACTCCACCCAGTAGTTATACAAATCCTTTGGTACTGTCTGATAAGAAGGAATTTAACTGGGATCACTTACTGAGAGAGTCTCCATTCGCTGAGGAGAATTTAGACAGTTCACCCAAAAATGAAATTCTATCACTTGCCCTCATGTTATCTCAAAGACATCAAAGTCTTTTACCCAAAATTGCCTTAAAAGTGGGTTAATTGCTGACATTGAGACAGAACAGTATACACAGTAACTCTTTCTTTGATAATTCCATCACAAAAGCCAAACAGCTTTTCAATGCAAGCTGTAAAATGGAACAGATGAGGAATGCAGAGCACTTAGGTTACGCTGACAATCATTACCCCAGTCTGTTAATGTTTAATATGCTCACACAGTTTTGTAGTCCCTGGCCCAATAAAGGTTTCTACATATCTTGGGGTGAGGAAGTAAATTATTATGGTCTGATCTGGAAACAGATCCACTGGCCTCTGATATAATGCAATGTTCAGGTACAATGAACCTAAGTGTTACATTAAAAATGCAATACACGCCATCGCAGCAGTGCACGTTAGTGCCAGTTCAGTTGCAACTCTTGTTTATTGTTAGCAGTGCACGCTAAGACTATTGCACATGTGGCATATCAGGTATTATTAAAACCCCCCAACCCTAAAGGCCAAAGTATAATTCGTTTCTGCGCATGACACACATTTTTTTCATCAGTACACTATGCATGTTTTTGTAGATACTTGAAGTCTGAGTCTTTGCACATTGTCGGCACATGCACCTGCCCGTGACTAGACTAAAGAGTATCACAAGGCAGGCGTAGTGCACATGGATCCGAGTGCGTGCATGCACCAAATAAGTATACTTTAAAAGAACGAGCGCTTGGCCAAGCACAAGACGAAACAGCGTGCAGAAAAACTAAGTACACCCTAGCCTTAACCTAAGTGTTACTTTGGTGTGTAACTTGTCACACATTGTTTGTGCTAAAGACATGAACTCAAATCAGGTGGATAGTAATTGGGGAGGGAATTACTTTTATAAGTGATAGACTTAAGTCTGATAGATACTCTACACAAGAACGTGACAAGATACACAAGCTCAACTTTATGAATCTTTGCGTTTCGATGTGTCAGTACAAGGTGCATTCTCAGTGTTGCCAAAAGGGGCGCTATAGCGGAAAAATGTGTGTGAACTGTCTGCTTCAACAGTGAGTTTTCCATTTCAAGTTAACTACCGTAATGACTAGGGGTTGAACGGTTTATCGTGGCGCGATACATTGCGGTTAAAAAATTTGACCACAATGCCACACATCGACCACACATCGACATGGGGGATTTTTTATTATTTTAGCATCTGTTCTATCCAATATGCACAAAGTTTTAAGTCTAAGTTCTAAGGATTGTTTGAAGCCCGAGAGTGAAAGTTTACAGAGGTTTATTGACAGTGGCATAATAATAATAATAATAATTATTATTTACTATACATAATGCTGAATACTATGAATAATAATATTGAGTACTATTAATAATGAGTACTAAAATCCTAATGTCAAATATCATGTCTGATTCGATTTCATCAGAAAATTATTATATCTTTTTTTAATTTAAAATATCTAAATCAGTGACAGTGTGTAAGCAACATTTGTATCTAATATAATTCCATATTTTCAGCATGCAGAATTATTATGTTTTCCATTTGGTGTCACCATTGCAATGTTCTGGGCTAATTTTTAGTCCCAGTTCATCTCTGATTGATCAATTAGCACTTTTAAGAACAGAACATTTAGCAACATTTAGCAACATGTGGCAGGGCAGAGGGCGGGGCCGGGTCGTTATTATACACACCCGGTCCCTCATCAGGTTAATTAAGCCTCCGAGGGGGATAAAGGCCATGGCAGACGGTGGTGCGATGAGAGAGAGATAGTTTACGGACATGTCCGGCATGTGTGTGTTTGTCTTTAAGTTATTCATTAAAATATTATTTATATTGTAAAGCCGGTTCTCGCCTCCTCCTTTCCATTGACTCCTTTACACAACATTTTAAAGGAAAGGAAATGTTTTGCATATGTCTTTAAAGGGTAACTAAACCCTAAACCAACTTTTTTTAGTTAATGATCTGTAAGAATGGGGCTTTATTAGTACTGGTCATTGATTCAAGTAATTTTTTTGACATTTGTGTATAAAGTGTTTTAATTCTACAATATATGGTGTAAAAATGAGTGCTGCCCTCTTCAGGTTGAACGGTGGCTACTGCAGTTGAATTGTCCTATTGGCTGTTGCGGTACTTCGTGACGTAAGCGGTGACAGCTGACGTAAGCAGGTTCCAGCTCACCACGCCAGATTCATGTACATGTCGTCTTGCGACCGTGTGAGGAATAATAATAACAGAGTCTGACAGCAGCTGTCAATTAATCCGTCACTGGAGTCAGACTCTGAGCAGGTGTTTAGTTACCCTTTAAAGTAAAAACACAAATAAATCTTACATTTTATTGAAGCTTTATTTTATTCATGCTTAAAGAATCATAAACCGAACCGCACATTTAGTATTGTGAACCTTACCGAGTCGTGAGATGAGTGAATTGTTACACCCCTAGTAATGGGGCAACAGAAGAGCAAGTTCAAGTCAATATATTTATAGCAACTTACTCTAATAATTACACTTCCGGTTATATGGCACAAACTTATGAAGACAACTCTATCGCCCCCTTGAGAACTACGTTTTTTTTTACTCAAGGTTTACTTAAGATCGCTCGAAAATAATGTTCAACAGAGACCACATGCTAGCAATGTGTTGGTCAAGTGCTCATATCTATATTCACGTATTTGCGTAAAGTATGATTCTGGTCGGACGTTTTCACTTGGTGGATGATAAGATGGCAAAAAACATCTCAGAATTATTCTGAAGAGATAACTCAAGCTATATCTAGGAACCCAAATATCACAGACACTTCGGGGTTGGTTAGCAAGTTAGCAACCATCCAGAACACCCAAGGAACCACATGGCAACACTCTGGTAACCACTCACAACACCCTAGCATTGTGGTGGCTTGGGTGGACAATAAAATGGGCAAAACAAATCCCAACAACTTATAAATTCACTTGGGCCACTAAGCAACTTCCAAGGAAGCACCCTAGCAACAGCATAGCAATGCCCTGACAACCACCCACAACACTCTGCATTGAGGTGGCAATTTTTGCACAGAGAAGCACCACTCAAAAAACGAAATGTTTCTAAACAAAATACTACTTTTACAATACTCATCCCAAATAAACGAGGTAGGCTTTTTCTATATGGTCACACCAAAATAAAATTAGGACGTTTCAAAATCCAAGAGCTCTTTGTCCCTTTTTCCAGAACCTTCATTACGTGTGGTCAGATTACTGGAATAATTTCAGGCCCTAAGGCCAACACACTTGACAGAAAATGTGGGAGGGACACACAAATGTCATAAACTTAAGAACACGCTTGTGTTGAGGTGTGCCCCCTCAAACAGTATGTGTAAACAATTTCACAACAGAAGACCACAGGCCTCCGGGGGTACACTCAGCCCACTTCTCCAGAACGGTTTACTTTCTTCCTTCTTCATTTTGAGTCATTTTGACTAAACCAATAGTGGGTGAAGGAAACTATATTTGATCTTTCTCATTATAAACATGGTTTCCACATCTTTAGTACAATTAATTTAATTGGTCATTTGTGATTATTAACATTTTAAAAACATAGAGACCCAGATGTCTATTTAATGCATTTGTTTACATCTGGAACATGTCATTTTTAGGTTGCCTGGACATCTGCAATACGTCTATAATTCGTTTCCTCTCTGATGTCAAGAAAACATTTAGCAGATGCCTTTGGGACGTTTATGATTTATGACAATCTTTTTAAGAGGTTTAGCAGATGTCAATTAGAATGTGATGCTTTCGAGATTAAACTCTATTAAATAGACATCTCAGAGTTGTACGTGTGCTATCTGGGTAGCATGGTGCAGTACATGTGGTACAACCATAGTACAGCATGACCATGGTTTCATGTCCAAAAAGCCATTGGAATCCCATTTCTTTGTTAGGGGTTCACTATTTTTACTGGCAACAATGTAGAACGAGAATCCAAGATAGCACACGTACATTTCCAAGATCTCAGTTTAAGAGCGCTCCATGTGGAAAGCATTACAATCTAATTAACGTCTGCTAAACATCTTTAAAAGGACAGATATACAAATCATAAATGCCTCAAATACATCTGCAGAATGTCTTTTTGACATCCAAGTGGAAACGTCTTATAAACATATTGCAGATGAGCTATAATTGAAAACACACACCAAAAAGCTAGATGTCTAATAATGTACGTGTACATCAGGGATATCAGACAAGATGTATTTATGGTTAGCCCAAACCTTAGACTATATCATGGTCTAGTCCCAAAAACTCATTCAGATTGCACACAAAATACACTGATCTAGCAATAACAATGTGAGAAAGTTGCAGTGCAGGCTTTTTACATTGAATCAGAGACTTGAGATTAACATCACTTAAGAGAAATGTGGATATATGGGAATACTGATTCTCGAAACCACAGTGAAACAATAAAGCACGTATTGACTCGAGAGGGTGGCAGAACTAGTAGGGCCAGATGAAGATGAGCGACAGGGTTCGCTGGAGCACCCTTTCAATGATCACATGTGTTATGACAACTGCCCAGACTTGAGGTAACGTCAACTAGGTTGAACATTTTTTGTTATTAATTTGTTATCATGGCATGGCGATTAAAAAACGCGGCTCTCCTACGCAAGACGTTTAAAACAAAAATAGCAAGACAAAAGACGTCCGTCACATTTGGGTAAAAATAAAGGTTATCATCGCGGACGCGATGCAAAACGCATTCGGTGTGAACGGCCCCTTAAAATGTATCAATCCCAATTATAGGAATTAAGTAAATTAAAATACCCAAGTTTTCAAATTTACCAGTCAACAGTTTTGGACTTCCTTTCCTAAAAGCAATATATTTTAAATGTCACGGTGTTTATAAAGGAAATTGTTAAGTGTAAGGAGACATGCAAACACGTCTAAAGCCATAACAAAAGTCCGGTAAATTTGGAAATATCTTCACAGATTCGAAATTCCCGGATCAATAACTAATTACAGAAACGTTGTTAAAATACAAACGACACCTCTTTCCAACCGTAGTAATGCAGACAACGAACTACAATCTCATTTTCATCAAAACGAGCCTTAATCCGAGCTGGACAAATTAAATTATTCTCTACGCGCAGCGGTTGAGATGCAAGTCCGCAGGGACCGTCTGCAAAGAGCAAAACCGAAAAGCGATACTACAAAAATATTCAGTTTTTGGGCAGGTTCTCCTTTCCACACAAGGAACAGAAGTAAATATTTGAAACTGAAAAAAAAAAAACAACAATAAAAAAAACAAGTATATTACTGCTAAATTTGTAAGAAGTGCTCAACACATGAATAACAAAAGCACATTTTCCAATCTAGGTATTGTAGTATTACCAGCAGGAGTCCATTGATGTGTGGACTGAATTTTGGTGACACTACAACGTGTAACAGTGAAGTTATTGAACGGTTTTGCTCTTTGCAAACGGTCCCTGCGGACTTGCATCTCAACCGCTGCGCGTAGAGAATAATGTAATTCGTCCAGCGCGGATTAAGGCTCGTTTTGATGAAAATTAGATTGTAGCTCGTTGTCTGCATTACTACGTTTGGAAAGAGGTGTCGTTTAGATATTTCCAACTTTACCGGACTCATAAAAAAATAAATAAATAAAAAAAGCAGCAAGTGTTCAAACTGATGTATTTCACTAGCCTAAAGTACAACATGGAAATAGGAGGGAAAACAGCCGGATTTAAAATAGAACAGTTTCTCTATAGCACACACATATTCAATTGCTACAATTGTTCAAAATACGAATTATGTAGGCTAATTCAGAGTCAAACATCACAAATTTACGAATCACGTTGTGTTTACAATATGTTGCTCAAACAGATTATACACCAAAATTTGAAACATGACTAAGAACCACAAACAATCGATAAAACCTACGAAGTAAAGCAGGAAAGCCTTTGACTCACCTCATTCAGACTCCCCTTTAAAACCAAATATTTATACAGTTAATTCCGTATTAAAGACCTTACAGGTCATTTGCTGTAGTTTTCTAATAACGTTTCGCAACATTTCACACCTTATCATGTACCTTTGGGCCCTGGAGGAGGAGTTTAATACAGGTGTTTTGGGCAGTTTCGCCACAGAGCCCGTATCTATACCTCACTATGTTGTATTAATAACATCGATCTAATTATATGACCAACTGGTTGTAGGATGCTTACTATTGGTGTTAAAATTAAATACTTTTTAAAATCACCAGTGTTTTTGTAAACGAGTAAGCAAAAAGAGATCTTTTGAGCAGGGCTGTAGCAGGGTATTCTGGGCCCCCTGACTCTATGTTGCTCTGGGCCCATTTCCTACTAAAAAATACTGTTTAAAATGTGTTGTGGGGCCCCCCTGGACCTGTGGGCCCCTATAATAATTCACACTTTTCACCCCACTAGCTACGGCCATGCTTTTGAGGCATAATTTGTTCTTAGTTCATAAACATCTTTTCCAAAAAAAAAATGTGTGTGGAATCTTTCTTTTGTAATTGTGTCTTAAAATTGCTGACATGAGTGTAAAATTTCAGCTCAAAATATAAATGTAAATTTATGCAAATGTTCTCTGAAGCTATAGCGCCTCTAGTGGAGAAGAGCCATATTCATGACATAAGCTAATGCTAGGCTTTTCGTCGCCTCACTGAATTTTCAAGAGTATCCATCAACTGAAATGTGTTTCAACCAAGGGCGTAGATTTGGCTTGAACATGGGAGGGGTTACAGTTTGAAGAATTTACATGTTTCCATTGATCATGGTATAAATAAGGGGTTACCTCCCCCATCCCCCCCTGGAATCTACACCCCTGGTTTCAACACAAGAAGTATGGCAGAATTCTTCTTCAAAGCAGAAGCATTTGCATGTTTCCATTGATCATGGTATAAATATTTGGGGGTGGGGGTGTGTACTTGCTTGTTTTGATTATTGGGGGGGTTAATTATTTATTATATAAATAATATATGTATCTGAAACCATTTTTTTATGGGTTTACTCTACATTGTTGTAAATATACTTATTTATGGAGTCAGTTACACCATTCTGTCACATCATGAATCTTATCCAATCAATGTAAGTAATTCACCATAGAAATAATTTCTCACAATTTGTGCTGAAGCAAACAGACCCTTAAGTCAATAATCTTAAAATGTTTTACTTGCTGATTGAGATATGTTCCTTTTATTAAGATACAAGTAGAAAACAATTTCTTTAAGAAACAGTTGAAAGGCACAATTTGTTTTTACAATATATACAAATGGATCTAAATTATAAATATTGAAAATGGCAAAAAGCAAAACCTATAATAAAAGCACCAGACAGAAAAACACAGGAAAAAAAAGTTTCAAGATACATACATTCAGTAGCATGTTTTCTAGTAGCAATCTTATTTACGAAGCAATACATTACGTAAATGCTGTGTTGATATAAAAGTGAAGGCAATCTATTGAGATGGTTACAGTATTGAAAACATTCCCATGAAGGGCCAAGAGGAAACAAACATGGCAGCACTGTATCACTCAACAGACAGAAACTCGTTTAGTATGTTTTAGTGCAAATCATACAAAGAATAAGTCAAAAGTACAGAGGGTATATTTGACTTTGTCCCACTTCCATGGCCTCATTATATAGTGCTTTCGTCATTGTATAAGACACTTTATTAGAGTGCATAACAAAAGCTTTAGTCCTGTGTTCATCTTTTTCATTGGCTATTTTTGGGGAGGCACTGAGAAAACCATTAATGGGTTCATCAATAGGATCAGACCTACCAAAATTTACTTTAAACTATCACTTAACTTCTAAAGTTAAAATGTGAATTATTAGATGTGCTTACATATTCACTGTAGGAATTAATTCAACAAACTAATGACAGTGAATTGGTAAAATGCTTGAATTTCATTGTATCTAATGGGAACTAAACATTGTGGGTTATAACTATAAGCAAGAGAGAAACTACAAGAAATTGCACAAGTCATTGTCTGTCAGCATTATTTGGCGATGTGGCTGAAAAAATTACCTTAACAAAGAATAAAGCAAGAAATTTGTTCAGAGAATAAGCGATAATGGATAAATAAATAATATTTGATCTGTCTTGAGGCTGTATTTCACATATAAGATGAAACGTGTCTTAACGCATACAGTAAACAATATTATCTGAATTCGTACAAAAAATGACATCTTTAACTAATAGATTTCTTCCTGAGATAGGGACTGGTTTCACACAATGGGGACAGTAAACTCTGTTGGATAAGTATTTGTGTTTCAGTTAAATATTAATATCTGGGTATTGCCGCAAAATATAATATGTATATTTCATTTGCATAATGAATGACAATAAACAAAAATCAAAGCTACAAAAGAAAGAGTTCAACCACCGAGCAGAGCTGTAAAGAACAGAGCGATATTAGCTAGTAAAATTTAAATTGGTTTTAAATCGCTTGTTCTTCTGTTTACTAATAAGATTTTTTGTATTTTTTATTTGCACAATTACAAATATCGTAGTAACGCTAAAACATAAAATTGAAACAAAAATATAAAACACTGGTTGTCCCTTTAAAATTAAATAAAATAATCAAGTAATTCATATACACATTATAGGCTTTTTCAACCTATTAAATAAAGGAACATGGTCACATTTGAACAATCTGGACAAGAGTCACTAATACAACTAGGGTGTAAAAGTGCTCAATTTCAACAGGATAAAAGCTTAGTTGCTCTTTTTTTGGATTTACCCACAATGCATTTTACATTGCATTGTTGATGTCACATTGGATACAGCCACTTTATGTTTCCTAACTGGGATTTATGGAAATTGTCGATACATTACCAGAGCACAAAGTACATGTCTTAAGATAGCAGAACCAGATGTGACTAAAGACCTTTCCGGATCAATAAACCAATCAATTTACTAATAGACTGTTACCACTGTTACTACATTGTGAGATGGGGGACAGCAGGACCGACTGTTCTATGTTAGAACAATATAGAGATAAATTAAGGCAATAAATACAAATATCTGCACATAAACTGCACAGGATTATGTGTTTAAACATCTACATTCAATTGTATGTTCCAAAGGCACATTTCAACAGCAGCCTGTTCTCTTGCTCCTTTGGAAAAGTGTTTTGTCTACCAAAGATTTATCGTGGAAATGTTAAGCAGATGATTGTTCAACGCTACAACGTTCAACAGATTTGAGGCTTGAATGACTTCACCGGTGGGCAGAACATAAGCAAAATACACTGTACTATGTTATAGGATAACTTCAACAAACCTGAAATAACTTTAAACTCACTTAAAGCAAGGGCAGTTGGGGGCAGTTCACACCGAACATCCATCTGTGCTGTTTTTTCCATAGTTTTTCAATGTAAATTTGCACTAGATGTACATCTTCTACCATTGCACCATGTTTAGCAGTTTTTACAGCATCTTTTGCAGAGTGCCACATATTTTCAAAGCCAAGTCAGATTAAAAATCACTTCAACTTTTAAAAGAGCATCTCGTGGCACCTGCGTTAGGTTGTATTCGCTGCTCTGTGTCCAGCTTTTTTTAGTGTGAGTACACGTTTGGTCTGAACGGCCCCCCTTACCTATATTTGGTACATCAATAGTATTTATTTCCCCAGTGTATAAAATTCAGGCAACTACAGAATTATCTATTGATTGTTACAACCGGAATGACCACCTCAGTGAATATCCAAGATGTGCTGGAGAACTGTATAAAGCAGTTTTGAGCATTTTTTTAAAGACAAACTGTGTTGGGATCATCCTCAATATGGATGTTGGCAGAAAACATGCTCATGTAATTTTTCATTTGAGCAGACATTTGGACACCATATTAAAACAAATGGCTTCTCAGCATTGTTGTTCTCAAAAACTGGTCAGAACCATCTTCCTCTTTCGCACAAACAGAACCTCATGCTTGTGAAACCGAGGTCAGTGGTGAACGCGCAGATCACCAGCAGTGGTGAGACTACATCCCTGAGTGTGTTCGTTTAAAGGAGCATCTGACTAGAAAGGGTCTCACTCAGGTAGTGGATACTGAATGACGGACTGGCGTTGTTCTGGTCCGCTCTGCAGCATGTTGTTCAACACCTCCCGTACGTTTATAATGGCCTCAGAGCTGCAATGACTGTTGGGCAATGGAAGAATGTGCTGGTCCGTTGGAGGAAGAGAGAAAAGGGGTAATGAAGAAGATAAGGATGACGATGCTTGTGAGGGAGAGAACTGGAAGGAAGACATGGAAGAGGAGGAAGCTGGAGTGGAAGAGAAGACACCTGATGAGACCATGGCTGCCGATGAAGGTGTGTCTGAAGAGGTAAAGGCTGGGATAGTCTGGCTTGGGGCTGTTGTTATTGAATTTAATGAGATCAAGAATTCTAACAGGTCATTCGCTGGCAGTGCATTGCTTTCCTGTGTGGACTCACTCTCTTGTTGTGGTTGTTGCTGCAGCTGCTCTTGTTGAATAAAAGCTTCAAGGTTTAAATCATCCACTGCAGATCCAGACGACCCAGAGAGATTGTTTATACTCAGGCCAGCTTGAGTGCTAACTGGTGAGGAGGGCGAGGAATTGTGAACCGTCAGGTCCAGGATTTCCTCCAAAGGTTTTTTCATAGAAGGGAAAGAAGGGAAGGAGATGGGTCCCGTGTATGTGGTGGAGAGGCTAGCCAGACTAAGAGCTGGCATAGATGTGGTGAATAACTTGGACAAGAACTCCTGTTGCCGCTGCTCCATTAGCCTCTGTTGCTCCTCGGCATGTCGCTGCTCCAGCGCCTGCTGCTCCTTTTCCCGTCGACGCTGCTTTACCTCTGTGTCCATTTTCAAGAGCTCCTGATGCACCTTTGAAACACAGGTCTCTGGGATTTTTATACCTGTGTGAGAGGATGAGGAACAGAGCAGAAAAAGGTAAGTGAAGATTTTCATCTGATGCTTTTATCTAAGGCAACCTACAGTACGCTTATTACAGGGACAGTCCCCCAAGGAGCAACCTGATTTAGAAAATGCCTTGCTCAAGGACCTAAAAGTAAATTGTCATCTACAAAATTATTGTTACCAGCCTAGGCGGATAATGGTGAATACTCACCAACTTGCTTGTTGCTGTCTTTGGTCTTGAGTCGTACAATTTGTAGAATGCTGGTGCTGGTGATATCAGCGACTACATCAGAGACCCGTTTCCAGACTCGAAGCAGAGCACCGCAAAGCATGTGGTACTGACGCAACCGAGTGCCCATCAAGCACTCCTTACCCTCCTCCACCTTTTTACATCTCCCATTCCTACAGCAAACACACATACTGTACATGTTAGGCACTTTGACTTCAATGAAGCTGGTATGGTGTCAACGGCATGAATGGCTCTTTTCTCACCAGTTAGCATGGCTACATTTCTTTAATGAAAAAGTGAACTGACTCTCCCAGCTTTCCTTCGCCTCCTCTGGAGAGACCTGGAGCAAGAGTAACAAACATAACTCAAACAGTGTCATCTTACACCAATATTTGTTCACTCATTTCAACATCCTACTCTGCATTAGTACTGGTAATGCTCACTAGATGGTAGCAGTGACAAAAATATGTCCTAATTGTAATTTTATTTTTTTCACAGTTCCACTACATGTGCAATATTTTGAAAGGATATCATCATTGAACTGTCATATTTCATCTGTTAGTTACCATAAGACTTATTTTCGGAACTTCAGAGTTTCTTCATGGAAAGGTAGATCTACAGACCTTGCGGTATTTTTGCTGGAGGTTATCAAGGCTTTCCGTTTGGGCCTGCTTGCCGATGTTTGGTTTGTAGATGATCATGTTGCGTTCACTGCCCTGCACGGCTAGCAACACGCATGGATGGTTACCTCTTAACTGCAAAGGAGACAGACATCAACATGTTCAACAACATAAACAACAGTTGCTTACAATCAGTATGTTTACATGAGCAGTTATAATCAAGCTACAGTAGATTTAGTAGAATTACAGTAGAAATCTACTACAGTCTTCATCAGTATGTCCAGTTATACATGACAATATATAATTGAGTATTGAACAAAGGACGTCAGCTTAGGAAGTGACATACAGGTATTCTGGTTGACTTTTTGCATCATATTAGCTCGCAAAACCAAGTTAAAGATGTCTGCTATCTAGCTTCTCAACATCAAGACTCACACAACTGGCACAACATGGAAAACTTTACAGCTCTGTATATTTCTTATGTTCTTTACAATTTAAGTTTGGTAGAAATCAGATGTACGTAATTCTGTGTGCTAGCATTTGCCATGATACCTCTATCTTGTTTGTTTTGTGCTCTACTTATGGGTTAAATACACATTGCATGTCTCTTATGTCTTTGGAGCATTCACACAACACCAAGGCCAACTGTACTTAGATCAACATGTATACGTGTTGAACGAAGCAGAGCTACAATTGCATTATCTAGGTATGTTAGTTCAGCTTCGCAAAAATCTGTCTGGTGCAATTTCAGTCGGACTTAAAGGGTTAGTCCGCCCAAAAATTTTAATTATCCAATAATTTACTCACCCTCAAGCCATCCTAGTTGTATATGACATTCTACTTTCAGCCAAACACAGTTGGAGTAATATTTAAAAATATCCTGGCTCTTCCAAGCTTTATAATCGGAATGAATGGTACCTTAGATTTTGAAGCCCATGGATGGATGTGCTTTTTTGGGCTTCAAAATCTAAGGTACCATTACCTTTCATGTAGTGTGTAACATAGATTTAAGTGAACAAAAACATCCTGCAAAGTTTTATATATGAAAGTTCACCGTAAAAAAAGTTATTGTCTCTCAAAAGTAGGAGTCGACTCTGAGTCAATGTAATGAATCGTTTTTCCAATGAGTCATTTTCCTTTTCGTTGTGATGTCAAGACGAAAAATTATCAAATTGGCCGCGCCCACTCATTGCGCGTGCAGACACCAGGAAAAACTTGAAAACATCATGTTGACAACAAGACGCTGTGTTCTGAAGTGCGTATCAAAAGCGACCTTTTTTCACTGCCCAGGGATGAGCATGTGAAGAATCAGTGGCTAGAGTTTATATTTACAACTATACCACACAAGTATAGCCCGAACCTTGTGCTGTGTTTGCGTCATTTTAATGACGATTGCTTTACGAACATGAATGCTTTCAAGTGTGGATTTGCGAGCCGGTTGATACTGAAGGAAGGTTCAGTACCAAGTTTATTTGGATCAGCTTCCTCCTCCGAATCACAACCTGTAAGTATTATTAATAATTGTTGCTTTTATGTGTTTTTTAGCATGCTTAATAAGTATTTGTGTGTGTTGTGTACGTTACGCTCAGCGCAGCTTCTAGGTCTCCATTGTCAATTTTTTTGAAATATGTGAAATGTTTGTCGATGTTATTGGAGTTGTCATAAAGAATAGAGCAATAACGTGTAGTAATGCAGTGCTTTACCAATATGTTTATGCGTTGGGCTAATGCAAACAATAACCTATTGGGTGTTTACCACCGAACTTTGGGCTATGATCGCTAACATAAATCAACTCAAATTCCTTCTCTGATTTAGATTTTTTTTTTACTACAAAGCGGTGATGGCCGTTCCGTTTCTCTGCACAGAGTATACCAATCACAACTGACTGGGTCATCTGACCAATCACCGCAGATTAGCGTCACGCAAAGGATGGGTTTGAATTCGTTTAACTGAAACATTCCTGGGTACTGTTTTATTTTTTTATAGTACTGTATGGTGATCCTACTGCATCGTATTGTGCCTAAAATGAACCCTTGTTTTCACCCATGAACAGACACCTGCATGGAAAGTTCTTAGATGGAACTGTCTTTCCTGTATTTCTAAACAGGAAACTACATGAAAATGTGGAAATATGATATGTTCTTTGCCCCTTGGCACAAAAACTTACTTTATAGGACAAGTAGAAGCCTTCATCAGGGTTGCTGAGAGTTTGGAGCTTCTGGAAAGCCTCCGACCATGGCATACCTCGATCTACACTTATCTGCACAACAAAACAAATTGTATAGTCAGAGATGATATTTGTAAAACATGTCCACAGCTGTTTTGATGTTATATGACTTATATGACAAAGATCAGGGTGTGCTTGCAAGACAGCATCCAGGTCCAAAATCTATGCGAAAGAGAAAGTTCTAGCAGGTTTTTATCCTGTCAAATTAACTGTGGAAGTATCTGTGGGTATTAGTCTGGAAGCAGGTGAACCAGTCCTCATTGTGTAAGCTATCAAACTGAAGGCAGTCAACTGCAAAAAGTATTTTTCATGAAACTCCTGTGCCTCAAGCATGTTTTCTGAACTCAGCTGTTAAAGATTCAGGAAAGAAAGCCTTGATTTGAATGAAGTTTGGAAACCACTAAAGCAAAACAATCTGCTCAACTTGGAGTATCTTTCTTGCAGACTTAAAAATAAATTGAATTTTTATTCCTGACTGACCTTATAAAGGATAACTTGGCCATCTTGTGGGTTTCCAGCAGTAAGAAACTTCTCCTGTGTCTCCTCATAGATCTGATCATTACCTGGAGCCAAATCTGATGGAGAACAGAGAGAGCAGATATTTGATTGTGACCTAAGCATGTTAATGCAACTTATTTAAAATGTACTAAATCACCAGAAGAAGTGCTGCTCACCCAGTATTCCCATGTCATATTTGCCCTCTTTTTTGTCCTTTTCAATCAAGTAGTCAAAGTTATCTGTGAAGTACTGGAAAAGGGAGTTCTGTTTGTGCACCTCCAGGCCCAGTATCCGATTGAGGAACTTGGTGATGTTGCAGTCTGACATGCAGATGAGTCACACGGTCATGGGAAGTGCATGCATACAGTATGTGTGTATAGCACATGAGCAAATGCACTCTGTGTACAAAACAAATAACTTTTGTGCAAACCTCACCTTTCTCTGTGTTGATACCCAAGCGTGACTGACTGCAGAGCATGCCTACGTCCATCATACCGTGCTTTATGTCTGAGATTAGGAAGCATAGATGAGTTTTAGTCAGATCAAAGTCCAAGGTGATCCAGAATGTCCCCATAAATGCAAAGAATAGCACAAAGTTTACCTCTAAAGAACATGGCTTCCCCGCCAGGATAGTCCTTTGGAGGGGGTACCTTGCTTTCAATCTGACCAAGGATGGCTTTGGTTATCTTATCTAGAGCCTTGGTACCATACTGTGAGGAACAACCAAAACAGATCACGAGTTAGTCCATGACTAATCTCAGTATTCTTATTTTTTATCAGTGTCACTGTTCTGTGTGAAATAGTTACATACTTTATTTTCAAAGTTATATTTGCTCAGGTCTCTGGACTCTGTTGCTCTCCTGTCACCATGAGTCAGTGCTCCCTGTGAAACACAAAGGACAGTAAAGAAATGTCAGATTTCTTTCGAAGTAGAATGATCAAGGTATCAAGATTTCATTACACAAGCTTTAAAGCCGGGATCACATTGTACGATTTTGCCATCTGAGGCAAATTTCAGGCATAGTAAAAACAATCTTGTTTACTGATGGCCAATTAACTTCCTTTGCGATGAGTTTTAGTTGTCAACAAAGTTCTGGCAGTTTATGAAATTTTGCATCACAGTTGTGCAATGTGACGGCCCTACAATGGCCAGATGACACAAAACACCTAGTCAACCATGCCAATCGGCAAGTTGACATCATAGTATGTCAAAATATTTGCAGAGTGTGCCATGGTTTTTATCATAAGTCTTTGACAAGAAACAATCATAAAGAGTTGTGCACCCAACTTACAGTAATTGTTTAAAACAATTAAAAAAAAAGCCAAACCATAACTCAAGCACTGACTAAGAGCTCGATAAGAGAATGTTAGTTGGTCAAGAACGCACCAGACTCTCAAGCCTCTTTGCCACGATGGATGCAAATCGCCGCTCTCCTGCCAGTTCGGAAATAAGGAAGATGTACTCTGGTGCTGTGACCTGGTTGGAGCGATGAGTGCGGCCTAAAAAAGAAAAAAGAAAAAAAAAAGAAAACAGACAATGTTGTCAGTGGTTTTGGTGAAGGTCTTTATGGGAAGAGAGCTTTGGTGAGGAAGTAAGAAGCTGCAGTTAGTGCAGGTGGAAATATTGATGCTGAGTTGGACTGGGGGTGTTGACAGTGTAACCATATTTTAACAGCATCAAAGAACTTGTGTTTTAGCCTAAAGCTGTTAGTAAACTACCCACTTAGAGTAGACACAAAATTGGTGCATGGCAACAAACAGCTTTATTTTGACAGAAAATAGGTCTACTCACCAAACTGCTGGATAGCCCTGTCGGCACTCCAAGGCAGTTCCAGGGTCATATGAACCCTTCGCCGCTGATTCTTCACCCTTCTGTCGGCCTGAAGTGAGATCCCTGAACTGGCTGCTTCTGATATGATGGCAACCAACTGAAGAGAGAAAAACAAAATGGAAAGAGATAAAGTTTGAAAAATGCTTTACAACCTAAAGGTTTGAGTTTTATCGTTGAGGTGTAATAAATTGTGTTTAAACTGCCAAATCTGCTCTTAACCTTATTGAAGGCTCTACTTGAACTCTTAAATGTCTCACCTTGTCTCCATTCATGAAGCGATCCTTCTCTTTGATATTGATTTGGTCGATGGTGTGGCCCTGCTCAGCACGGGACTCGTATTCGACACGGCCATCTAGGCGACGCACTACTCGGCCTTTACGTCCCGTCATCTGAACAGACACAAAATGTGCTTAATGCTACAAGGTTATGAACACCTCAGTTATGTCTTCGAGGAATAACTTTGCTTGCACCATAATAAAGAAAGAAAGAAAAATTCTAACCTCAGATACTTTTTCTGGACCTCCAAATTTATCTATTAGCTCATCCAGTGTGTTGAGAGGTAGTTCTTTTCCCAGTTCAGAGATCTTGTTGAGAAGCCCTTGTTTCATGTCCTCTAACCGTGCTAATAAGGAAAGGAGAGAACTTAGTATATAGTACATAGAGAATATATTATATTAAAACGTTTACATGACACACACATTAACCAAAAATTAAGGTAAAAATACACTATCAACACACCCATTTGATAGCTAGTGTGATTGACGAAGATGACATCATCACTGTTGTCCTGGACAGAGTCAGGCGAAGAGTTGGAGTCACTGTCCATGGCGTCAGACTCGGTGCTGCTGTCATCGCTATTGTTGATAATCACTCCTGCCGTGTCAGTGCCGTGTCTGGGTTGCTTGGCCTGCCTTCCCCGTGGCTTACCTGCAGAAGAATATTCAATCAAATCATATTTTCAAAAGCAAAGATCTATGCGTGAGGACGTATGGGCAGCAATAATATAGTGAGACAGGACTCACGTTTCCTCTTGTTTCCTGCTCCTTTTTCTGTCCTCTGCTTCTCTGATGGGAAGTGTTTAAGGACCAGAGATTGAAACACACCCCTTAAGAACACAAGAAGCTGTGAGCTTATTGCTGCCATATTACATGATTTTAGGTATGATAAAACAGAGCCTAAGGGGGAAAAGACTCACTAAACAGTTGTACCACTTTTGTGTGCGGTATTTCCATGCAGAAAAATGCATCTCATTTTCTAACCTCCCACAAATTAGTTTAAACAGGCACAATGAGCATTGAAATAGATCTGCAACTCGAGTATTGAAATTAAGATATTGTCATTCTTTTCCATGCAAACACACCTCCTCTATGTGAATTAGGCTTGTTATAGATTGCGCTTCATTCACAAACCTTTGCCTGGTGCACTTCATATAGAGACAAGCAGTAAATGTAAAATTTAATTCTTAGTGAATTCCCCCCTTAGTCCTTAGTCTAACTGATTGTATTACATAGCATGGATTTGCTTAAGAAAGCAGTTCTTATCTGTTATCTTATCAGACTACACTTATTTGAAAGTTTCAGAATGATACATGGAATGCACGTCGACCACAATAACTTCAAGCACAAATATCGAGAAACATTTCCATCATTCTGAAACTGCAAGAGAAGTGCTCTGGAAATAACCAGTCATAATGAAGCTATATATTTGAAAAAGGTTTCAATTAACACCAAATTCACTTACTCTGCAGCAGACACAAATCTGTCCAGGTGTCCGTCATTTTCATCAAGTACTTCTCTAGTTCGAGCTTCACCTGTTGACTGTAGTCCTATTACAACACACTACAAAGAAAAACAACATGCAAAAAACAGTTTGAAGCACCCTACAATATACTACAAATACTCTTACATTAATACTGTTGCAGGCTCTTTAATGTGACTGACCTTTCCTTTTTCCAACTCCTTTTTAGCCAGTTCCACTAGACAGCGTACCTTGGCAGCTATGCAGAGGTATTTAAAGAAGCGCTGGTGGGATGACCAAAACTGACCCCACAGGGACTTTCTGGAGCTCATGCACAGCTCATCAGCTGCCTGCATGAATACAGCCAAGGCTTCCGCCCACTGTCAGACCAGATAGTGTCAGTTATGTGTTCACAGTAAGATTTACTCAGTTATTTACAGAAAAATTCACACTGTACAGTTGTAATTCTTTACACATAAACAGCTCTCTAAGCAAACATGTTGCTCTGCAGTTGCGTAAACTGATTAAAGGAGAAGTTTAGTGTTTTCAATCCATAACATTTTCAAATGGATGTTTTCAACATGTACAATTATGCGTATCGTTGCCTTTTTATTTTGAAGCATTCATTTGTTTTCTTCTAAAAAAACTGGACCAACAAGTTTAATAAGCTATGGATCAAAGACTATTTCATTGTTTAATTTTGTGAAAAGGCGAACAGCTTAAGTTTCAAGGTCTCTTCATGTAACTCACAAGTTTGGCAGCTTTGTTGTAGACAAGTTTAAAATCATCATCCAAGCTGATCTCCTCTATGCAGAAAGAAACCCCTGAGAAACTGAGCTGACGTGCAATGTACATCCCGCTGACCTTCATATCCATTGCCACAATCTCCATGGCTCCCACACCCCTTTTAACAAAGTGAACGTTCTGATTACACATCAAAAACAGCATAAAGGCTTGCTTTCATATTTGAAAAATGTCAAATCTCCAAACCTTTTCTCGATAGCATGGAGGAAATCGTCAAATGTTCTGAAAGGGGTTCCCTCTCCCCAGATCCCCAGACGACTCATGTAGATCATGTTCTTTGGTTCAGAGGCGCCTTAAGGAACAAAGAGAACTTTACCTTTATGGCAAACCTTTGGCTTAACAATGGAGATCAACTGTGTTATGTGGTGCAGAGACTCACCTGTGGCACTGGCGTACACCACTCTTGCCAGCGGCAACTTGTTCTGCAGATCCAGCACAGCCTTGCCCATCTTTGTGGATGTAGCATTTTTGGCTTTGTGGCATTCGTCGAATATAATCTACGGGAAGCCTATGGTCAAGGATAAACCTTCAACATTTTTCAGCATCACATTTTGCAAAGAATTGTTTTCAAACATAATGATTTAACCAAGAACTGCAAAATATATACAGCCGTAGTGCTGATACCAACAAAACACATTCCAAAAACGATATTATTAAGAGAACTCCAGAAAGAGTGAAGGATACAACTCCATCAAAACATGGTTCACACCAGTCTAGGATCTGCTTCAAGCGTGTTCGGTGCTGGCCACCTGCCTGACTCTCCCCAATCAGTGCTGAGTATGTCGCAAAAAGCACCCCTTCTGAGGTAGCTGTGTCTCCATACTTTATCTGCACAGACAAGCTAACAGTTAGAAGCGTCGGGCAAAGCTATGAGAATGTGCTACAACAGTAACATGATCTCCATAAGCAGGGCTGCTGTATTGAACCGCATAGTAATAGTGACCTTATTCAAGGCATGCACTTGTATATTGGGTGCCCCGATGTCTTGGAGATCTCTCTCTGCGTCATATTTCAGGTCATTGGAGACACTGAACCTGGAGGAGAGATGAGCAGGGTAAGGCAATTGATCAAGAATCAGTGGCTGATGTGGAAGAGTGAATGGTGAGAGATTTTATTGGGCTTGAAAGAGCTAAATAACGATCATTTACCACAGTGCTTTCTTCCTTCCCTTTAGGTAGTTTTCTAGAATGATGCCAGCCACTGTGCGGCCTTTGCCCACTCCAGCACCATCCCCGATGAGGAAGCCGGCCCTCTGGTTGTTCTGCAGGATGACTTCATGTTGCTAAAGGGATTTATAAAAAGACAATATTAATGGCCATGTCCAAAGCAATTGGCAAGAAACTAGGAAATATTTCACATTTTTTTTGCACCAAAACATTTCACATCAAATCCGATAATGATTTTTTGGCCTTGTTGGAAAAAATGTTTATGCTTTAGTAACCTATTCAGGTCCGAACAATTTAAAAATAAATAGTGGAGGATAAGATGTGGTGAAATCTTTGGCGAGGAATACCTGGCAGGCATAGATAATGGCCTCCAGCTGCAGGGCAGAGAGGAGGCCGGTGTTTATGGTAGATTCTGGTATGGACAAGTTGTAGGTGATATCTGGAGGAGGTACGCTGGATAAAGTGTTGGTCTCAACAACTCTGTCTGGGTGGGATATTCCTATCTTGGCTGGGGGAGAAAGGCAGCAATACAAAGAGACAAACAGGAAAGGAAACAAAGCTTTTATTAAAAGAAAAGAAAAATATTTTTAGAGGCTTTGTGTACTGATCTTCTAGTACCGATCCGATACTTAAATCATGGTGTAAAAGATAACAATGTGCACTAATAAGGGTTAAAAAAGCAGCAATTACACTTAGAGGGCCTATAGTCTGCGTAGGTGTCAACGTGACCCAGCTCTTCTGTCTCCTCCACCTCTACTTCCTCTTCCTCTTCGGGCTGTGTTTGGTGTCTCTATGTTGTGATACGGTTGATAGTGTGAAGTGAGAAAAGAAAACAGAGGAACAGAGACATATTTATGTGTTTGACCTTACAGCGACTTTCCATAGATACAATTCTATTTGCAGTTGAATAGTGAGTGCACTGTTGCTGAACTATTAGGCAAGGCAAATAGTTTTAAGTTTGGACCTTTCTGATAAAGCAAAACAGGTAGTTCAAGTGTGGTAATTCAAAGGGATGTTTTATAGTGGAACAGATTAATCATTCAAAGCCTATTTTTAAGAACACTGAAATTGTCAGTTGGTTGGGAGTTACCTGATAACCTCCTATTGGTGGTGTATTTATGATAGCAGTGATGTCATCCAAAGAGTTTAAACCTTGAAACCTGTTAGAATTTGACTGAGAAGAAAGTAAAAAAATGGAAAAATCAATAGAAATATCACATGCTTTACTATCAGAGTTGCTATCGTGTGGCGATCACAGGTGTGGTTTCTCTAACTATGACAATAATATTAAATAAAAAAAAAACAACAACTATGGATATCACAATCTGGATTACAGTGTTAACTAAGTATAACTGGTGTACAGGTTGTTTGTGTGTTTATGGTCAGGAATTAGCTTCACCTCTAATGGTGGTGTGTTGATGTCCCATATTGTGGGCACATTAGGTGCCATGTTGTCAGTATTGAGGAAGCTATGATCTGCATATTCGGACAAGGAGTCGTTTGGAGGGGAGAAAATGGATAGATCATCTAGACAAGAGAGATCCTAAAGAAAGGAAAAAGAGAAATTACAAACCATCTTTAAAGCATCCTTTATTACAGTTTAAATAATAGGTAAGCGGGTTATGAAAATAAACTCCGAAAATGTCTCTGTGTGGTCAGTGCTGCGTCAGTGGGTTGCGTGGATTAACCGGGGAAGAAATCTTCTCCCGGCTGATGTACACTCTGGTGCAGGGATGCTCGTCACTCCTACACGCATTTGCTGCAGCTAGATTATAACGTAGTGAATCACAATATATGTGTCACATTCACTGTGTGTATCTTATCATGGAGAAAATCGGTGATTATATATATTATATATTATAAATTATAGATGGATCGAAGTGAACATAAAGGCTATTATTTTATATCTATTGTTATTAATTGCTGATTTTTATAAAAATATGTTATTTTATAACTGACTGTTTACTGTTGAAGTAGTATTGGGAATCATCAAATTTCACTATCAATTACTGAAATTTTGGTATTGTGATAATGTGTATTCTTTATTGTACATGGTAGATCTTGCTGCAATAACATGATGAAAAAGTAGATCTCATCCCATAGAAGTGTGAGCACCCCTGCTATTAATGGTGGCGATGGAGGCATTTCTTTATTTGACTACCATATATGACATAAAATAATTACCATATTACAATAGCCTCCACCCCTACCCAGTGAAGTTTACATTTTAAGATCAAGGAAATCCACTGTTAAAAAGATACAAATAAACAAAAAAAATGTTAAAAAATTGCATGATGTTTTCAAAGTCAATGAGTAATCGTGATCTCAATATTGACCAAAATAATCGTGATTATGATTTTTGCCATAATCGAGCAGCCCTACTTCGTACATACTATTTTCTAACTTGAGAAACAATTATTATTATTATTTTTAAAAAACAATATATTTATTTTAAATACAACATTTTGTATTCCTGAAAAGACTTAATGTTCTTAGGAATGTTCTTCATCAACTGCACTTATCATCAATTGATAATTATCGGCTGTTCTAAAAAAAAAAAATCAAACAAATGTAAAGGTCAAATGTAGAAATGTAGAATGTACCAAAAACTAAGCATGAACTCTTGAGAAAACTTTTTTCAGTTTAAAACCACCAAGCACCAGGGAAATTAAGACCTAAAAGGTACTGAAAAAATATTATTGTTGTAAAGACTTGAATCTTTGAGGCAAGAATAAGCACTCTCCAGCACAAGGGCATTTCAGTGACATATAAATAAAGGACTGCACATTCACAAATAAGGGCCTTCATCTTATGAAACAAAATGGATTCATCAATGGATTCATTCAATGTGTTTATTTTGGGCATGGCTGTTATCCAGGAATCCCTTTCTCAGGAAACCTTGTTGGTCTTCACCCTCACTCAATCACTAAACCCCCTCTCTCAGGCTTTTTTTTTTTCTCTGAGTGCTACTATAGTGATGGCACAAAGCTGGACAACTTAAAGTTGGCAGTAGCAATTGTCAGAGCCTGAAAGATGACTTACTTAAGCAGTTTCAAAAGCACTGTTTATACGATTTCTGCATAAAGGACCTTTGTTTTCACATAGGTCTTAAAAGATGACTGGGACATGCCTGACTCATAATCAGGATGGACACAATTTCCCTACTGAGGAGCCAAAGTGAATGTGAACCTAAACTACTGTATGGTGTATGGTGGGCAACACAGTGGAGTTATTTGGTTTTAGAGTACAGTGCACTCAGCTAATCAGAGGCTCTTGTTGTAAATGTGTGTGTGTATGTGTATGTGTGCTATTAGAATATGTGAGGGATATGAAGGGGGTGTGGAGGCCTGAGAAGCTCTCTGCAATGCCAAGATTTTCCATAAACTCTTATGGAAAAGCAGGGAATGGTAAACAAGCAGGAGCTGGAGAGTGGCAGGGAGGTCTGGGTATTTGATCCATTTCACTAACAAGAACCATAACTCAATCTTGAGGAGAAGAGTGAGTCAGATTAAAAGGGATGTGGTAGACTGCAACAGGCCAAGCTGTTTACAGTCTAAGGTCCATTCAGTATCTTGGTTTGCATGGCCGGAGAACCCTGCAGTTTCAGTTCCAATAGTGTTGAAATTGCTTACCATTCATATATATATATATATATATCTTTATGTATCTAAAATGTATATGTAAAGCACTTTGAATTCCCATTGTGTATGAAATGTGCTATATAAAAAACTTGCTTTGCCTTGAAATTGTGTTTGTACTTTTAGAGCTGCTAGGGAACAAACACAACTTTGCTCTAAATTGATAGCGATAGCAATCCTGTCCATTTATACATCAATTTACTTTGACAGAATATGGAAGGGGACGTTTGTGTGTACAGCATGTTAGCTCAGTCTCTGCAATATTGCTAGAGAATCAGTACTTGATTTCTTAATTATTCATAAAGAAAAGGTCAATATAATGTGCCAGTTATGTTAGAAGACACAGATTTAAAGTAATTTTACTTCCTCTATACCAGTGTTTACCAATTTGTTTTTGCTGCAAGTTCCTCCATAGTACCATCAGTAAGGTTCAAGTACCCCTTCATCAACACAAAACCAAAGATGTGTACCAAAAGCTAAATTCAATTAATCGGTATTATTATTAATGCGGTCATATGAGCTTTAAAACTCGCAATTAGAACAGACTAATGCTGTTTTTATAGAGGGGAACTTTTAATTGATGGAGAAAAAGAAGTGACATAAAACTGAAAGCAAAAAAAAGCCAAAGCCATAAAGCATAACTAAGCCCACACAGTTTTCTAAGTTCCCATATTAATTTAAGTGAAAAATAAAAACGGACTACCTCAGGTAATATATATATATATATTTTTTTTTTGGTCAAATTCTTTTTCACATTTAAAGTTCTACATACTCAGCACAGTGACAACATCAAAATCACCATGACCACCTATTTCACTAAACCTTCTCTAGAATCGATGTTTGATAATCCATCTTCTAGAATAGAATATGGAGATGTGGGGTAATGTAATAATTACCAGAGCTTCTCAGCCATTTTAATCCTGTGCAAACGGGTCATTTCAGTCATTTTTCCGGACTTTTTATGGACTGCATGTTCCTCCGCCAGTAATAATTACAGTGTGATTTACCTACTATAAAACACCCTGTAAAAATAACCCCTAGTAATATAAATCCCATGCGAATTGAAATGTTGGTGAAAAGCCTGTGTCTGAAATGTATATTGGTCAAGAGAACATGCCAGAAAATGTAAGACACGCTTCACAACTTCAGACAATGCAGGCTGTTGTGTTTGTACTGATGCAGATTTTTCTCAAGCATTTTATGTTGTTGAGTGTTTATTTACCAGTCCTGCATTTCAGAACATATTTTCCGGAGGGACTAATAAAATAATGTGAACGGATTGTCTTTATTTTTTAATTCAAGAGTGTAATGTAGGATAAGGCTCATTAATGTCACCAGTTTTATTGTATTTAGCCAGATATTCCAATTAATTTCTTGTTATAATAAATCCCAGATACAGTAGCTCTATTTGATCATGTTTAATATTTCCTGCATAATTAATCAGCATGGTATACATTTTCCAATAGGTCAGTTACGCATCACAGCAGTGTGTAAGAATGCAGAAGACACACCCATCTCTATGATTTTTACAGTCATCGCTTATCCCGTGAGAATCGATGGTAAACATTACAGATGTCCGCAGTAATAATTACTTTAAAGACATACAGAATGTCCAGAAAACCAATCCTGTCCGAATAGGGCTTTTGACTTCTAGAATTGGTGTTCTAAAGTCTGTGTTAGAGAAGTAGACTTCTAGAATTGGTGTAAATCTCTTGCTCTGTCCCACTTTATCCCTCTCTTAGGCTTGATTAGCCTGATTAGGAGCTGGGTGTGAAGCATCACCGTCCTCTGGCGGAAGGCCGCGGCTGCTCCGTTGGGCTAGATGTTAGTGGCGAGGACTCTACTATGGCGCATCCCTCCTCCTTACCGGATTTCGGCACCAGTGTAAAGGGATTAATGGAAAGGAGGAGGCAAGAACCGGCTTAACGATATAAATAATATTTTAATGAAGAACTTAAACAAAAAGACAAACACACAAAGGTGTTGGACAGCTGCCCGTAAATCACTCTCTCCGTCCCACTGCAGCTTCCAGTCGGCCTTTATCCCTCTCTGAGGCTTGATTAGCCTGATTAGGGTCCAGGTGTGTAGCGTCATGACCCGGCCCCGCCCTCTGCCCTATCACAGCCTTATTCTCATAATAACCTGACTGTTTAAGCAACAGTATGTTTTATCTTAGCAGTGGTTAAGTCATTCAAACATCCACATCCACATTCATACTATGTTGCTCATTGATTGTCAAGTCATTCTGTCTTCCATAAGCAATTTATCCTTCCCGGCACAATGGACAAAATACATTTATAGAACACCAACATTCCACCAGGGACACTAATATAGACGGTACCAGCACTACACCCACTGTAAATCTAGGAAATGCTAATTTCAATACTGAGTGTGTTTCAGAAAGCATTGCCAGAAAACTCAGCAGAGGGATATTGAAACCTGAGGTCACAACCTGCCTATTTACATTGTTGAAAGGACTGTGGCCATGAATGTTTCATTCAGAACACAGAAATACTGTTGATTTTCAGTTTTAAGAATCCTGCTGTACAGTACATTATACTCTTATACATTATACTTCTTTGATGTTCCAAGATCTTTTAAGGCATGTCCGCCGAGCACTGCCAAATAACACAAAAATATATCAAACAAATCCTAGAAGACAACAACAAAAGCTCAGCAATTCTTCAAGGAAATGACTTAGGATATTGTTAAGCAACAGGCAAATTAATAATTTGACTTTGTACATTATAAAGCAACCACAAGGAACAAGGCGAGACTTCTTGGAAGGTCAGGCCACCCCCTCAATTTTTCTCCGCTGCTGAGCCAGCAAAACTTCTCCCAGGACCGTGGAGTGGCATTGGATAGATGAATGTGATTCATGTAACTTTTCCTTTGACATGTTATTTTTCTGATATAGCAGCAAATGTATATATATATATATATATATATATATATATATATATATATATATATATAAATAAATAAATAAACTTTATCTAAAAATCTAAAAGCAAAAAAAAAGCAAAGACCAAATGAATAAACTACACATTTGGTCAAAATTGAGTTATGACCAAAATCGTGTCTCTTAGAGTATGATCTTTCCTGTGAAATACAGATTTGTACATTCAGATTTGAAATACAGACTATGCTCAGGTCCAGACACAATTTTGAAAAACTGATAATAAAATAATTTGTCTGGACAATCAAAAATGACCTTAAAGACCCTTTTCTCAGTGTCAGTGTTGGTGCATGTATTGCACTTTGGATATGTAGGGCAGTATTATGTGCAGACAGGAAACAACCTTTGGGCAAAGTGCTTAAAACCAGAAATGTGAGGACATGCAGTTATGTATACTGGAGGGGAGAACGCATTCTGTCTACTACTGAGTGAGCGTACATGACCTCAGCTGACAGTAATTGTCTTTCATTCCTGAGAGAGTGGATCAGAATCAGAATGTGCTTTATTGACAAGTATGCTTATACACACAAGGAATTTGTCATGATGACAGAAGCTTCCAGTGCAAAGAGAATACAAAAAATATACATATGCAACTTATACATACAAAAATTTTAAATATACATATAAACATATACTTAAACAGTGAAATAAGAATAGAAAATAAGATAAATACTGTATATAGATGAAACTACAGTAGGGCAATAATGTTCAATTATGATATATACCGATATACAGTTATGTGCAAGGTAATTTAATGTATTGTGCAGAAGAGGTAAGATATGTCAAATAAATATATATGGAATATAAATATGAATGAATAGTTGAATATGCATATGATTGTATTGCCACAATGGAGAGTATTGGGGGCAGTTTTAACTGTTCATAAGGTGAATGGCCTGAGGGAAGAAACTGTTCTTGTGCCTGACTGTTCTGGTGCTCAGAGCTCTGAAGCGCTGGGCAGAGGGCAACAGATCAAAAGGATAGGGTGCTGGGTGAATGGGGTTCAAAGATTTTTCCAGCCCTTTTCCTCACTCTGGAGTTCTTGGAGGGTGGGAAGGTGAGAACCAGTAATCCGCTCAGCAATCCAGACTATCCTTTGAATTCTTCTGATGTCTGACATGGTAGCAGAACCAAACCAGACAGTTATCAAAGAGCAGAGGACAGACTCAATGACTGCTGAGTAGAACTGGATCAGCAGCACCTGTGGCAGCTTGAACTTCCTCAACTGGCAAAGGAAGTACAACCTCTACTGGGCCTTTTCACAATGGAGTCAATGTGGGTCTTCCACTTCAGGTCCTGTGAGATGGTAGTGCCCAGGAACCTAAATTTCTTCCCTGCAGCCAAAATGCTGTTTAGAATGGTCAGCAGGGTCGATGGGGTGTTCCTCTTAAAGTCCACTATCGTCTCCATTGTTTTGAGCACATTTAGCTCCAGCTTGTTTTGACTGCACCAGTGAGCCAACCGTTCAACCTCACTTCTATATGCAGACTCGTCGTCATCTTGGATGAGGCCGATAACTGTAGTATCATCTGCAAACTTCAGGAGCTTGACAGATGGGTCCTTAGCAGTGCTGCCATTTGTGTAAAGGGAGAAGAGTATTGGGGAGAGCACACATCCCTGGGGGGAACCAGTGTTGATTGTACATGTGTTGGAAGGGAATTTCCCCAGTCTCACTAACTGCTGCCTATCAGTCAGAAAGCTGGTAATCCACAGACAGATAGAGATGGGAACCAAGAGCTGGGTTAATTTATTCCATAGGAGAGCAGGGATGATGGTGTTGAAAGATGAACTGAAGTCCACAAATAGGATCCTTGCATAAGTTCCTGGTCTGTCTAGATGTTGAAGTATGTGATGCAGTCCCATATTAACAGAATCATATAAAGACCTGCTATATCGATAGGCAAACTGCAGGGGATCCAGAAAGGGTCCAGTGATGTCCTTAAGGTGGGCCAACACCAGTTTCTCAAATGACTTCATGACCACAGATGTCAGGGCGACAGTTCTGTAGACATTAAGTCCTGCAATCTTGGGTTTCTTTGGGACAGGGAAGATGGTGGAGCGTTTGAAGCATCTGGGAACTTCACAGTTCTCCAGCGATGTATTGAAGATCTGTGTGAAGATTGGGGCCAGCTGGTCAGCACAGGGTTTTAGACAAGTGGGTGAATCTATAGTAAAACACATTTAGGTCGTCAGCAAGTAGTTGATTCCCTACAGTATTGGGGGAATGGTGTCTTGTAGTTGGTAATGTCTTTCAGGCCACTCCACACTGATGCAGGTTTGTTAGCAGAAAACTTGTTTTCCAGCTTTTCAGAGTAGCTTCTTTTAGCTATTCTAATCTCCTTTGTATGTGTTTTTTTGTCCTGACTCTATACAAGATTCAATGATCCAGTGTATTTCTGTCTCTGGTTGGGGATGTAATGCGCTGTCTGTATTTGGGCAATTCATGTGTGAGGCTTGCTTTGTTAAAATCCCCAAGAATAATAATAAGTGAGGGTGTTGTTGCTCTGTGTCTGTGATGTGATCTGCCAGCTGTTTGCAGCGCTGCGCTCACACACGCTTGTGGAGGAATATACGCACTCACCAGAATAAACTAGGAAAACTCCCGTGGCAAGTAGAAAGGCTTACAGTTGAGGAAGACCACTTCTAAATTAGGGCAGCACATCTTCTTCAACGCTGTTAAATCTGTACACCAACTTGTTGTATTGATGTAAAAGAATGTTCCACCGCCATTTTACCCATTAACTTGTGATAGCCTGCTCTGAACAGCTGAAAGCCCAGCAGATGTAATGCACTGTCTGGAATGTGTTCAGTTAGCAAAGTCCTTATTTGTATGGGTTAGGAGAAGTAGTTTGTCCGTTTTGTTAGGAAGAGAGTGGACATTTGCTAGACGTATGCTTGGCAGCGTGGTTCAGAAGCCGCGTTGACCAGCGCACCACTCGCTTCACTGGTTTGCTTCTTTTAACACACTTGTACAGCACTGCAGCTACTCCAACGAAAATATCCAACAAAACATCAGAATGATCAAAAATCTGGTGTTTGCTGCCGAATATTTAATAGTTCAAGAGTGGATAAAACTTTTCCATCCTAATTAAGCCTGCTTGTGATCACACATAAAAATATCACCAAATACACACAGTAAATGATAAATCCCTCAGAGATTTGAGGGTCATTGTCAGATTGTCACAGTAAATTCTATGATTGTTCCATGGTTTCTTCAGCCTTTCATTATACTTATCTGTATATAAATGTATATAAATGTTGTCATCTCATGAATGTTACATTTTATGTGTTTAACATGGTTCTTTCTGCATTTACAGAAATGCAATGTGCTCACAAAGAGACATAATTAAGGAAGAACATTTTGCATTCCTTCTCTATCCTTCCTGAATCAGGCAGACTGACCTGAACTCCATAACCTGCTGTCCGCAAAATAAATGCTACAATGCTCTGACACTTTCCAGCCCGGGAAACAGAGAATTTCAGTTCTATTTGGTTTTGGATGTGGTCCTCGGCAAAACCAAGGCTGCTTTAAAGCCTGCTGAGGAGTGTTAGGGTTGGGTTGGGTTGGGTGAGGATGAACAAACTTTCTAAAGCCTGTTTTTGATTCGGCAGACACCACAATGCATCATCAGCATAAAAATTAACGTCCAAAGGCAGGAAATAACGACGAAGTGACGAACATGGCAAAATATCCTGGCATTAACTAAGTTTGTGATTTATAGTAGAAGAGCTTTGAAAATCAGTACAGGGGGGAAATAAAGACTAGTACGGTAGAGATGAGGTGGCAAAGCTTCTCTGTGGGGACCACCAGAAATGCATCATTTACTGTAAGCTTGCGTAATTATTTCCTGTATGAAATATAAGGAAAAAAGATGCACTGCGAGACAAGCTGGTGGCCACACTCAGTAAGATGATTAAAGCTGCCGTGTTTGTGTGTATGTGTGTGAATATGCAAGATGGGGGTGTATATAAAAATACACATCCACTGACACTCCTGTACTGTAATAAAGCCTCATTAATATGACAGTGTGTCAGGTTACACCACAGCATGACACTCATTGAACCTCTCCAACCAACATTGACGGGAAAACTGCAGACGAGCATGAAGCATCATTTCCAGACTATTACTTCAAGCTTCCTGATGTGCTTTATGTCCTATTTAGTTTTAGGATGAGGGAAAGAAAATAGAAAGAATAAATAAAGAAATAGATGGCAAACAGAGAGAAGAATGAATGAACAAGTGAACAATGCCAAAAAAAAAAAGAACGAGCAATGGCAAACAGACAATAGAAAGACTGAGCAATGGCAGAAGAAAAAACGTAGAGGGAAGAAATAAAAAGATGGAAAAATGGAGAAAGGAAAGACAGAATGAATGATAGAATAAGGCAAACAGAGAAGAACAAACAAACAAACAATGATAAACAAATGAAAGAAAGAAAACAGAAGAAAATGGCAAATGTAGAAAAGAAAGATGGCAAAAGGACAATAAAAGGACCACAAACAGTGAAAACATGCAATCGAACAATGAATCGACAAACTGAAGAATGAAATAAAAAGAAAATGGAGAGAAGAAGGATGGCAAATGGAAAGATAGAAAAAGATGGCAAACAAACAAGAACAATGGAAAGAAAGAAAAAGAAAAATGACAGAAAGAAGAAAGAAAGACAGAAAGATGGCAAATGGAGAAAGACAGAATTAAAGTAAAAGCGGCAATCAGAGAGAAGAACAAACAAATGAACAATTATGAACAAAACTAAATATTTATGGTGATGGGGCAATGTAGAGTTGAAGGTTATGCTTATGGTCGTCAATTTGAGAGGAAAAGTCTTATTTTGCCTTTACATCACACTCTTCCAGTAAGACATAAGCGTTGCCCTGCTTCAGGGCCAAAATAGAGCCCCAAACTCAATCCATGACGATTATAATGTAAGAAATTGCTCCAATGACAATTTAAAATTACAAGATATTCCAATAAATGTCACTTTCACTAAGTGATTATTACAGATTCATATGCAGAGCGATAAAAGTGCAATGCAATAAGAACGGCAAACAGAAAATAAAAAAGAAGAAACAATGGGAAACAGACAGAAGAAAGAAATATTGAGTACAATGCAATATATTATATTATATATTATTTATATGCATTGAGAAAAATTTGCAAAAATCACGTCAAATTTCAAAACCTAAAAAAACAAACAAGTTTGGCTGTGGTTCATCCATTTCCTGGAGTTGACGCAATGGCTTCTATTAGTGTAATTTAACAACAATACCAAGACATCAAAACCAATGCAAACTTTTAAACAAAAATGCTAACATGCAAAATCTGTGATTATGATTCGCATAATCACAAAGAGACATAATTAAGGAAGAACATTTTGCATTCCTTCTCTATCCTTCCTGAATCCCAATGTGGTTTTGTCCACTGGGCAGACTGACCTGAACTCCATAACCTGCTGTCCGCAAAATAAATCCTGCAATGCTCTGACACTTTCCAGCCTGGCAAACAGAGAATTTCAGTTCTATTTGGTTTTGGATGTGGTCCTCGGCAAAACCAAGGCTGCTTTGGAGCCTGCTGAGGAGTGTTAGGGTTGGGTTGGGTGAGGATGAACAAACTTTCTAAAGCCCATTTTCCATTCGGCAGACGCCGCCATGCATCGTCAGCATAAACATTAACGTCCAAAGGCAGGAAATAACGACGAAGCGACGAACATGGCAAAATATCCTGGCATTAACTAAGTTTGTGATTTATATTAGAAGAGCTTTGAAAATCAGTACAGGGGGGAAATAAAGACTAGTACGGTAGAGAAGAGGTGACAAAGCTTCTCTGTGGGGACCACCAGAAATGCATCATTTACTGTAAGCTTGCGTAATTATTTCCTGTATGAAATATAAGGAAAAAAGATGCACTGCGAGACAAGCTGGTGGCCACACTCAGTAAGATGATTAAAGCTGCCGTGTTTGTGTGTATGTGTGTGAATATGCAAGATGGGGGTGTATATATAAAAACACACATCCACTGACACTCCTGTACTGTAATAAAGCCTCACTAATATGACAGTGTGTCAGGTTACACCACAGCATGACACTCATTGAACCTCTCCAACCAACATTGACGGGAAAACTGCAGACGAGCATGAAGCATCATTTCCAGACTATTACTTCAAGCTTCCTGATGTGCTTTATGTCCTATTTAGTTTTAGGATGAGGGAAAGAAAATAGAAAGAATAAATAAAGAAATAGATGGCAAACAGAGAGAAGAATGAATGAACAAGTGAACAATGCCAAAAAAAAAAAAAAAGAACGAGCAATGGCAAACAGACAATAGAAAGACTGAGCAATGGCAGAAGAAAAAACGTAGAGGGAAGAAATAAAAAGATGGAAAAATGGAGAAAGGAAAGACAGAATGAATGATAGAATAAGGCAAACAGAGAAGAACAAACAAACAAACAATGATAAACAAATGAAAGAAAGAAAACAGAAGAAAATGGCAAATGTAGAAAAGAAAGATGGCAAAAGGACAATAAAAGGACCACAAACAGTGAAAACATGCAATCGAACAATGAATCGACAAACTGAAGAATGAAATAAAAAGAAAATGGAGAGAAGAAAAGAAAGATGGCAAACGGAAAGATAGAAAAAGATGGCAAACAAACAAGAACAATGGAAAGAAAGAAAAAGAAAAATGACAGAAAGACGAAAGAAAGACAGAAAGATGGCAAATGGAGAAAGACAGAATTAAAGTAAAAGCGGCAATCAGAGAGAAGAACAAACATATGAACAATTATGAACAAAACTAAATATTTATGGTGATGGGGCAATGTAGAGTTGAAGGTTATGCTTATGGTCGTCAATTTGAGAGGAAAAGTCTTATTTTGCCTTTACATCACACTCTTCCAGTAAGACATAAGGGTTGCCCTGCTTCAGGGCCAAAATAGAGCCCCAAACTCAATCCATGACGATTATAATGTAAGAAATTGCTCCAATGACAATTTAAAATTACAAGATATTCCAATAAATGTCACTTTCACTAAGTGATTATTACAGATTCATATGCACAGTGATAAAAGTGCAATGCAATAAGAACGGCAAACAGAAAATAAAAAAGAAGAAACAATGGGAAACAGACAGAAGAAAGAAATATTGAGTACAATGCAATATATTATATTACATATTATTTATATGCACTGAGAAAAATGTGCAAAAATCACGTCAAATTTCAAAACCTAAAAAAGATTGGCTGTGGTTCATCCATTTCCTGGAGTTGACGCAATGGCTTCTATTAGTGTAATTTAACAACAATACCAAGAAATCAAAACCAATGCAAACTTTTAAACAAAAATGCTAACATGCAAAAACTGTGATTATGATTCGCATAACAAGCAAATACAATATTGCGCCAATTTAAGAGGCAAATCCAAGAATCATCTGCTTCCACCTCTTACTGGAACTGGAGCAGTTGTGTGTTGTCATACTGACAACTAACAGACAACACTGACAGATTTGAATACAACCAATCCATAATGTCAAATTACAGAATAATTGAGAAGACTAAACTGTCTATGGCAATAATTGTCATTTAGAGCCAACTGACAGCTCACCGATAAAACCTTTGCGCAGTTTGTTTGACAGCTGGGTAAGAGTTAAAAGCTCAAACCAGCTCAAACCTATGCTTGACAAGGAAATATATCATTTTATCTCTACAAGGAAATCATTTGGGGAAAAGAAAAGTAGAGCGTCAGACAAGAAGACAACATCTTTCCTGACAATCACAGGCAATCAAACCTGAATTTCCAACCCTTTAAGTTTGTTCATTCATGTCATCAAATTCTACTATACTGACAATTTGGTTAAAATCCTAAAAGTCATAATTTGACAAATGGCATGTAATGTGCTTGACTGAACATCAGATCAAATTTAAAGATTTACAAATAACAGTACAAACGTTATGGCCATCTACCTTGGGAGGTGGACGTCCCAGTTGTGCATAAAACTTAGTCCAAAACTGCATTAGTGACATGAGTCCAGTCACTGTCGTTCACCTCCTGAAAACAGCAGATCCTTCCATGTGTTGGAGAAGGAATAGGCAAGTTTACAGCTGCAACATTCCCAAAGACAGTGCAAAAGCGAGAGAGCAAAAGAGAAAGGCAGAGATAGTGAGAGAGACGGATAGAAAGCACTTCCAAAGCTGTCCTCCAAAAACAACTCTCACATGCACAACAGGTACGTATGTAGACCCGTGAGCAAGACCCTATGCCCTTCCTAGTGAAAAAGGAGTGACAGGTATTTGTATAGAGGTTTAGTTATATTGATTGTGGTTTAGTTCCTCATTGCTAAAGGTGGTGGAGAGGGGAGGGGAGCTGAGAGAGGGGGAGGGTTGAGGAGGAGCTTTCAGGAAATGATGCTTTTGTTGGTAAGTGACTAGAGTTACTGGCAGTCAGGCCCTCTTTACAGTACATGGTGTAACTCAACCGCATTCGTAGTGTAAACAGTGCAGCGCTATGGTTCTCCAGAGCACTGTGGCGGCTGCAGAGCCTCTGTTTAACGCTGGCAGATCATTATTTAATGAATATGTTTAGTAGCTCACTGCTGAGTGCATTATTTCAGTCTGTGATTTTTCTTTTGTCTTCCCCCTCAAGCCTGGAGAAGATACTTCATCACTTATGAATGGAAAACAATCAAGGCAATTAGTTTTACGCAGCACACAAGTCAAAGCAAATGAGTTAACAGATGGACTGGGATGAACATGCAGATAATTTTATGACTCTGTAAATGTCAGCTCTAGTGTTTTGAAATAGCCAGCCTGGTCTAATGAAATTTACGTGAACATGACAACATTTTTAAATAAAAGTTTCATGCTGTATATCCAGGTTTCCAGTTAAATGGCTGGGGGGCGCCAAAAGCAAGTAAAACGGTGTCGTATTCAGGTGCGGTTTTCAGGTGAATATTAGATTGTTTTCTTTTTTTTTTAAACATACCTCCCTAACCTAAAACTTTTGCATGGACCTAACCAATAGTGTTTTAAAATAAATTATAAATGAGACGTTTAAAAAAAGACATCCTTACCAAATCAATGCCTAAGTGTAACCATTAGTGTTTTTGTTTAATGTAGAAGCGAAATGAAAAAGTAAATTTTTTGAAGCAACCACATCACCATGACTCTGTTATTTCACATGTCAGCTTGAGTTCATGGCTGGATTTGAACCACAGTCCTCCAACTCTGAAGTCCAACACCATATCAGGTGAGCTACTGTGTAAGCTATCTGAGCTGGAATAGGTGTATATATGTAGGTGAGTCCGTCATAAAAGCGGTAAAAATGTATTGTTTTTCAAAATATGCGTATGAGTAAAGTTGTGTCGATATCATAAAATAGCAAGTTCTTAGTACTAGGGAGAAAAATAAGCATTAATAAAGTCTTAATTAGCCATTTAATTCATGATTTGAGTGAAAGTGAATAAAACACACAGTTGGTGTAGCGCCTCTAGAGTATAACACATTTTGCAGAAATGTAGGTTTTGAAGAGTAAGGTTTTCATTATGAGACCATAAAGTGTGTTATGGAAGTAGTAATAAAAATTAGTAGTCATTTGCTTGCAAAGGCTTTGAATAAACACTGTGGTTAGGAGTGGTGTGCGGGGGGGATTCACTAAGTATGAATTGTACTAGTTTAGCACCTGATTCAAATGTGTCCACAAAATCTGTGCTGAAACAAATTTGCTCGGCACAATTCTGATCTTGCAGGACAGTTCTGAGCGCTATAAAACGGAGGGTGCAGCAGACCACCAAGATCTGGCTCATTCTGCCAGAATGTACAACATAACTCCACTACTGAGATCCAGATGCCTGAATTATCTATTTAACATGCCAAAAGTTCATTTATGATTATGCTGGCCATCTAGATATATGCCAGGTTTTAACACTCGTCAACACCATTTGATAATTATTTGATGAATTACTGCTGCCATGATTAATAGAAAATTTACCCAAACATCTTTTTTTTAAAAAATTCAGTTTAACGCCTGCTTTCCTTGGGTGGTAATAGTGCAATGAAAGTGCACCAGGCAAAAAGTTTAGAGTTTTGTGAATAAAGCGCAATCTATAATGAGCCCAATTTACGAAGAGAGAAGCTGTGTTAGCTCGAATAGAAATGATAATGACATAGCACTGTTTTATCGCTGATTGTGCCTGCTTAAACTAGATTGTGGGTGGTTACAGAATAAGTCGCAGGTTTTTGCGCTGAAATACCGTGCACAATAGTGTTGCAACTGTTTAGTAAATTCGCCCCTGAGTACCCCTACTCAACACCGTTAAAAAATTAGACAACTGCCTGGGTTCCAGAAAGCTATTTTTTATCATCTTACGGAAAACATCATGCTATTTTAGAAAGTATAATCAGTTTGGAGTCCTGTGGCCCAGCCATAGTGATGGCTCATAATAGAAATCAATGTCTTCTAGAAGCATATCATGGCCATAAGTAGCCGGTGACTGGTAGCCTCAGCGACAGAATGGCGCCTTGCTTTGGAGTCATGATTATGAATAGACTACGACGAGCAGTGATTCAGTTTTATTGAGATTTTGGTAAAGATGAGTCATCAATTATTGGTTTTAAGTATGGTTAATATCCTTCCATTGAGTGGGTGGTAAGATGGAGCGAGCAATGTAGCTTTTGTTTATTTCCATCAAAGATTTTAAATGTGCCGTTATTTGACACGTTACTTTTATAGTCAGAATGTTGTTCCTGAACATGCCAAAAAAACAAACAAAAAAAACATTAAAAAGGTGTCTAGAAACTGCGTCACACATTTAAAAAAAATGGGTCACATTTAGTGGTGGCCCATATATGACATTTTAAGAGGACATCATTTTTTTTTTCAATTTATGTGAAAAGTTGAACTCTATGAAATGTAATTTCACTGAAAATACATGCATGGTTAACAATGCAAGATTTGTAAATCTAAATGTAATATGTACATTTTGCGCTCAGATGTTTAGTTTATAAAAAGTCTACAAATGGGACACCAATTCATGATTTTTCATACAATATCCAAGAACAGATTTGCTGAAGGAATGATATGGAAGAGAAAAGACAAATAGTTAAAAAATATATCTTCTTTAAAGGCGTCCCAGTTAATGGCTTCCAGTTAAGAGTACATTTTGTGTAGGATAAATTAACGACTGTCCGTTTCTTCTTAAATCCACTTATGGCAATTCAGATGTGACAACCTCCCACTTGAGGCCATCTAAACACTTGAATGAATGAATCTCTGCATCAAACGCTTTCATGAAAAAGTAGTTTATGATTTTTTTCCCCAAAGACCCTTAAAGCCTACAGATGATGCATTCGCTTCAAAGCGTGCCTGCATTTGGAGAATGTAAAAACCTTGTCAACAAGCTTTTCTCTTGCCTTTGTGGTCACCCTGCGGTTTCACATTCTGTTGAGTTGTAGAGTTCAGGTAAGCTCTGTTTTCCTTTAGTTTGTGAAGCAATATGACAAACATACTGTTTCATCAAAGCAAATAAAAACGAGAGATGCTTCCACGCAAGCTCAATCAGAGAGAGCTGAGCAAATTAATATTTTAATGAATGAATGATAATCTGTAGTTACATCTGCCTTCATAATACATGAATTAACAAATTGTTTATTTTTATAAACCCAGGTGCACGTACGAACAAATAAGTGAGCACAACTTCACAGTGCAGTTTTGAAGAGTTCAGTCACAGACTCTTAACGCACCTGGCTGTGTTCTGCTTTTGCATGGCTGCCCATTTATCAGCAACCTCAGGGCAGGTGCAAATGCATGCGTGACAGGTGACAATAATCCTTTATGCATGTACAGCCACATCATGAGAAAGAGCCTATGTGAAACAGAAATACAGCACTGTGCTGATGCTTATCTCAATGTGGGATCATTTATAGCTCATTTAAATGTGATGTAATCATGCTTTAATATTTGCATGTGTAGATTAGTGGAGGATCTAATGTAAAATAACAAGTTCAATTCCCACTAAAGACACCACAAGGCCACGGCTGCAACAAGGTATACGGCACTTTTCTGCTCTAGGGACGTGCAAAACTACACTTTTTCATAAATGGACTTGTCTACTACTAGGTCTTAAAGAGATAGATCACCCAAAAATGACAATTCTCTCATCATTTACTCACCTAACTGGTACTTTTTAGACTGTGAAACTCCACCATAGCTGTTTGCTATTTAAATAGCTTGCAAAAAGCTCTGGGCAGAGAGCATATCAGATTTGTGGTCTGTCTTTATTTTGATTCTACACTCGCACATCCTGTAAACAACAACTTGTGTCTCTAAACAAAAAGAGGAAGTCTTGAGAGAGCTTCACATGATGAGGAACTACATCCTGAACAAGCCCATAGCTTTGAAAGTTTATTTACAAGAGGAGTCTTCAGTAACACTTATTGGAAATGGGTGTGCACAAATTATCTGGAAGTGAATGGGGCATGGATTCGGCTGAATTCATTTGAAAGGCGTGCCCGTGTCTTGGTCTCGTTAACTAGACATGACCTCTTGAGTTATACTTTCTTCATGTCAGTGTGATGAAGAGTCTTTCCTCAGCCGGAGCTGGGAATGCTGGGCAACAATGCTGTATATTACCATGGAAATTTTTTTTTGTCTTTGAGTCAGTCTCAAGACAATATAAATGATTATTTCCTGCTGTACTTGATAAATGAGGAAGGAAAGGTTCTTTTTCAACAAATAGCATTTTCTCTCACATATTTCATTAGCATGGATTTATGCAATAAAACCAATAATGCTTAAAAGTAACAAAAAGCAATAAAGCAGTTATGATAACCACATTTGTAAAATTTCTGAAGAAAATGTGAGAAGTGCTTTCACACAAAATCCTTTCACCATGATGCTTGGGCATTTTCTAAGGCATTGCTATTCGGTAGCTAAGGTGTTCTGGCTTGTTATGGCGTTGCTATGTCATATGAATTAATGGATTTGTAATGGGAATTTAAGTGTCAGTTCACCTCTTCAACCAATGAATCTAGCTTGCATGCAAGTACGTCTTAGTTTATATACGTGCAATGCATTGAGAGCACTTGGCAGCACATAAACTCCTCGGGACGAAGCTTGAAAAAAGGTGGCGGAAAATAAATTAGGTGTACTGTAAAAAATGATTTTAATGTATTAGAATGAATGAGATTTGAGCAGGGCATTCTTTGAGACAGTCTCCTTACACTCTCAAACTACTTATATATTTGCATATATCAGAATATTTTGTAATATGCTTTAAACATGTTTGCTCCATACTTACTGTATAATCAACCACTTAAATCAATAGTCTTATACTAGTCTTATAGATTTGCAATGCTCCCTTGGATTAGAGTTCACAAAACTGAACATTCTCTCATCATATACTCACCCTCATGCCATCCCAGATGTGTATGACTTTCTTTCTTCTGCAGAACACAATGGAAAAAGTATTTCTCAGCTCTGTAGGTCCATACAATGCATGTGAATGTGTGGAAAAAAAAAAAAAAAAAAAAAGAGAAAGGGCAAAATTACTCGTACTCCAGACAACTCTGGTGGTTAAATCCATATCTTTAGAAGTGATATGATAGGTGTGGGTAAGAAACAGTCCTTTTTTATGTACATTATATTCCCTGCTCAGTCAATTTTCACTTTACTTCACATTCTCATTCTGCTTCTTCAGTATTTGGTGATTCACATCCTTCTTGCATTATCGCCCACTAATGGGCAGGGAGGAAAATGTATGACTTTTTTTATTAATCTGTTTCTCAACCACTCCTATCATATCATGTCTGAACACATGGATTTAACCACTGGAGTCTTATGGATTACTTTATTGCTCCCTTTATGTGGATTTTGGAGTTCCAAACTTTTGGCCACTGTTCACTTGCATTGTGAGGACCTGAAATATTATTTTAAATATCTTTAAATAATTTGTGTTCAGAAGAAAGAAAGTCACACATCTGGGATGGTATGAGGGAGAATAAATGATGAGAGAATTTACATTTTTGGGTGAACTATTCCTTAAGTGCACAGTCTTATACCTTCGTCTTTTTGTCTGATTTTCAAATGCTTTTTTACTTTTATTTTACAAATCAAAGTTTGTGAAATCACCTTGGAGTTGTTTGGATTAGTTCAGGTCTTGGAACTCTTTTATGAAGGATTTTATTAAATGTTTACACTTAATGCAGTTGATTTAGCATTAGCACATGCTTTATTGTAAGTCTATGGATTTATTTTACCTGTTTAATCAACTGCAATGCAAAAATTGTATGTTTGATCGCTTAGAAAAATACTAGTATGCCTCTCCTTAACAAGCTGCATGATTTGAGGTATTGTGCTTTTTTTTTGGTAGCAGAAATGTTTTTCTATTTTTGTTGACCACCCATCACTTACACTTAGGTGACGTTAGGCCTGAATTTAGCTTTATTTTTGTCTTTTCATTCAGCCCACTGAGACTGAAATAAGTTTATCAATTTAGCCAATGATGTCATGTTCCTGTTACAAACACTGAAGTAAACTTAGCTACGCCAAAGCGGGAACCCAAAACCACCGCTTGAATGATTTTGTTAAAGTGTCAGAGTGCATGGCGATTAAAGCGCTGCAGTGCTGCCCGGAGCCAGAAATTTGCCACTGTTGTTTCACTCCTACACACTGAACGTGGCAAAGAGCCGTAGGGCATAAAATAAACAGCTCGTACTCATCTGGTCTTACAGATTGCAGGGGTCAGGAGAGTGTATTCAGTTTTAGAACAACTCTCTCATTATGTTCCAGATGTACAAGTCGACACATGACCAGAATAAGGTGTGACACAACATTTAAATGAGTAAGTCATTTTTAGCCCACAAAAGAAGAAACATTACATGCACATTGGTCAGCATGTGTTCTTTACAGACTTATGGACTGTCCTGTTTGGACTGTTTCCTTTGTTCTTTTGTATAAAACTATTCGTGTTGCCATATAGGTAGTTAGGTAAACAGGTGTTGCATGTCATAGCTTACTAAACACTAGAATAGACTTTACTGTTGAACTTTCAAAACATGGTTCTTTATGGAACCTAAAAAATGGCTTTTGGCACCACAAAGGATTGTGCTATGGTTAAAAGTCAAAGAAACCTAATTTGGTGCTACTTAGAACTTTACACATAAAACTGTGATTTGCACAAGCTGCAGATCAGGGATTATAGAGAAACTGTATATGGAAAGAAAAAATTGATTTAGAGTGATGTAACTATATCCATTCATCAATAACAAGCCATTGTGACATGACGAACATACTCTTCATTCAGTCCAGACAAGGTTTAAAGAATATCATCACTGACACCAACTCTATCATGAACACTACCTGGAGGTTCAAAGCCTCTGAGATATGCCAACCCCACTAGTCCCGTGTAAAGCAGTCAATGGAAAGGAGGAGGCGAGAATCGGCTTGATAATATAAATATTAGTTTAATAAAACTTAAAACAGAAGACACAAACACACATGACGGACATGTCTGTAAACTATCTCTCTCTCCTCGCACCTCCGTCCGCAATCGGCCTTTATCCCTCTTGGAGGCTTGATTAGCCTGATAAGGGACCGGGTGTGTATGATCACGACCTGGCCCCGACCTCCGCCCTGCCACATTCTTCCCTCGTTCTCTCCTCTAACGGACGACAGCCGCGCCTCTCTGGGCGGATCGGAGGCAGTCCTCCAGCCCCTGGTGGATGGAACGCCCCGCCGTGTTCTCGGGGAACAGAAGGGGTCTCCCCCGCCCCTGGCAGCGGTTCTCCCGCTCCAGGCGGTCGGCAGTGAGCCCCTCCCCGCTCGCGGTCGGCAGTCTCAGACCCCGCCGCGTTTCAGTGGCTGGTAGATGACTCCTCCGCCCCTGGCAGCAGCCCTGACCACTCCAGGCGGTCGGTTAGGAGCCCCTTATCCCCTCGCGGTCGGCGGCCATAGTCGTCTTCCAGGCGGCCGGGCTCCTCGTCCCCTGGCAGATGGCCGCGGCTGCTCCGTTGGAGCGGACGGTAGTGGCGAGAACTCTAATACGGCGTATCGCTCCTCCTTCCTGGATTTTGGCACCAGTGTAAAGCAGTCAATGGAAAGGAGGAGGCGAGAACCGGCTTGACAATATAAATAATAGTTTTAATGACAAACTTAAAAGACAAACACACACATGACGGACATGTCCGTAAACTATCTCTCTCTCCCGCCCAATCCTCCGCAGTCGACCTTTATCCCTCTCGGAGGCTTGATTAGCCTGATAAGGGACCGGGTGTGTAGAATCACGACCCGGCCCCACCCTCCGCCCTGCCACATCCCCTGATACCAGGGTTCCAACACTATTTGACCAATATATTTCCATAACTTTTTCAGTGATTCATGATTACTGAAAATGTATTTTGTTTTTTGAAGAAGATGATTTTATAGACACTGAAGATTTCCATTTGTATATCAGGTACCAATCTTTTGAATGAATAGATTTAAATTATTATACTCAAATAAAGACCCTCAAAAGACAGTCTGATGTTTCAAGTTTGCTTGCGGGCAAGTTTTCAAGTCAAGTCAAAGTTTATATATATAGCACATTTAAAAGTAACAGAAGTTGACCCAAAGTAAAAAAAAAATAAATAAATAAATAAATAAATATATATATATATATATATATATATATATATATATCATAATAATACAATAAAATCAAATCATTACGTAGATAAAAAAAATATTAAGAATACTTGAGATTTGTGGTTTCTTATGTTGTACCAAGATAATTGTTACAACCTCAAATTGTGTAAAAAATGCTAAATGCTGAAGAATATAGATGGGCCTTTAGGCTGGACAGATTAATAAAGGGAGAGGATCTAATGTGAAAAGGAGGATTATTCAAAAGTTTTGGGGCAGCAACAGAAAAAGCTCTATCCCCTTTAGATTTACACCTATTGTGGGGAACAGATAAAAAGAGTTTATCACTTGACCTAAAAAACCTGGGAGCAGAAAATGGCTAAAGCAAGAGTTATATTGGGGAGCAAGTCCCTGTAGGGCCTCAAAGGAATATTCTGAGTTAAATACAAGTTAAGCTCAATCAACAGCATTTGTAGCATAATATTGATTACCACAAAAATTTATTTTGGGTTACAGTTGTAACGTTGGGCGTCTAGGAGTGGAAGAGAAGAGACACAGGAGTGGAATCTTTAAATCCTTTAATTATAAATCGCCGGAGTGGATCAAACACTAAACATTACAAAATAGCTACACACCGTAAAACTACAATAACACACCGTAACACTTCAAAAATGACAAATGACGAACAAAACTAGAGGGTATTTATACACAGAAAACTAATGAGGGAATGGAAGGCAGGTGAGGATGATGATGAACAGATGGAAGTGATTAGGGCAGTGAATTCTGGGAAATGTAGTGCAGTGGAAAACTTCAAAATAAGAGTCCTTGAAGAACATGATGGAGACAGACTGTGACAACAGTGAGGCACTTACAATGGAAGTGAATGGGCCAATTTTTTAATGTTAAAACACGCTGTTTCAAAAATATCAGCAAAAGACTAGGGCTACCCCCAACCAAAGTTTTCATTTTCACGGACCAGCCGTGTAAATGAACATGTCTGTCCATCACTGACTGCGTGACTTCACCACTCCCTGTGGAGTTATTTTTTTCTGCGACCAACCAACCAATAAAAATTTGGTCGACCAAGACTCTTCTCATCGACTAACGTTTGGACTTTCTGTTAGGGGGCAGCCCTACAAATGACATAAACAATATGCATTTTAGTGTGATAAAATCACTTACTAACCTTTTCTGTTTAACTTTATAGACAATTTTATAAATTCGTTGCCATGACGAAACCCTAAAATGACTGTAACAATGACAATACAGCTCAAATAATACACAAGTTTTAACAGAAGAATTAATGTAAGTACTTTTATAAAATTTTAAGCTTCACATTTCTGCCTTTGAAACCCTTCAAAAATGGGCCCCATTCACTACCATTGTAAGTGATTTTTTTTTTTTTTAAATAAAATGAAATCAACATTATGCCACAAATGCTGTCAATTGAGCTTAACTTGTGTTGAACCCAGAATACCCCATTAAAAACAAAGAGTAGAATCTTAAAATCAATCCAAAACTTGACTGGTAACCAATGAAGGGAAACTAGTACAGGACAGATGTGATCACTTTTCTTGATTCCTGTTATAAGTCTAGCTGCAGTATTTTGGAGCATCTGTTAAATGAAAGAGGAACAACTGAGACAGCCAAAAGTAAAGAGAAATACAGTAGTCAAGCCGGGATTTAAATGATGCATGGACTTTGATTTCCAGGCACTGATCTGCTTGTCGAAACTTAACGGGAAGTCAAAAATGACACCAAGATTTTTCACAAGTTTGGACCCATGCCCTTCAAGCAATTTCTAGCCGATTAAACAGTTTAGAGCAGTGCCAAAAAAGAAAAAGTATATTCACTATGAAAAAATTCCATGTCTTTTATATAACTTTTCAAGATTTTCCTCATTTTCATAATTAGGGTTAGGGTTAACCTAACCCTGAAATTGTCAAAAACAACAGAGCCTTACCTGAGGGAGGTCTCCATTCTGAGGGAGACCCAGACTAGAGAAGTCAAAGTCGAAGCCGTTGTGAAACGCATCTGTGAGCATCTCTGACGTGCCATTGAAAAGATGCTGACTGGGAAAAAACACAGAATAATGTAAGCACAGTGTTG